>NW_024586060.1:0-6049 GCF_018398535.1 Haplochromis burtoni
TTCTTCTTAGCCTCGTGTTTATTTATATTTTGGTTGTTGGTGTTTTGAACACCCTTGTTAGTGGTAGGGTCCATGCTGATGACACTGGGAAGGCACAAGAATATGGACTAAGAGCCAGTCTGGACCTCCAGGATGGTGGCAACATGGCAACCTTCAAACATTTCAGTTCTTCATCCTTCAGAAACTGCAGGAAGCACAAGGCCACTGAAGGACTCGTGCCCTCAGGCCATCCTGATAAAGCTCGTTTCTGATTGTTTGGTCAGAGATATCCACTCTCTGGTTTGGGCAGTGCTTATCCTGTTCCTTCTTACACAAAGGAGCAGATACCAGTCCTGCTGACAGCTTAAAGAGCTTCTATGGCCGTGTTCAGCTCTGCTAGAGTACTGAAACCTCCTCTATGCTGTTGAGACCGTACTGAGAGACACAGCAAACCCACACACACTCTGCACTTCTATGTAACATTTACAGTCTGATGGATGCACTGGGAGTAACTTGGGTTCAGCATCTTACTAACTTTACAATGTTAGCCACATGCAGACTGGAGCAGCCGGGGTTCAAAGCACCAACCACCACCATCTTTGCAAACCACTCTCGGTTATCCTTCACTTCATTAGGGTAAATAGTCCTGACTGTCTCACCTTCTTTTTAGAGTCTATGATGGTGTTTTTGTGGTTTCCATTCACAGCTTTTTGCTTCTTCATGTTCTCCAGGGTGGTTTTGCGGTTCGGGAACAGACCCATTCGCTTTGTGCATCCCACATTGTAACTACAAGGATAGCAAACAAGGCAAGTTCAAAATCTGTGCATCATTCACAAATCTGAACTAGATGTTTACGTCTGGTGTGTTGTGAATTAAGTTATTCCTTTGTCATTCTCAGTAGAAGTGTTCTTTGTATTCAGTTCCATTTTATTTCTATAGCGCCAGTTCACAACAGTAGTCACCTCAAGGTGCTTTATATTCTAAGGTAAAGACCCTAAAATATTTTAAAATAGCTGGAACTATAGCACACAGCAAGTCACTGCACACAGGAGAGAAACATGTGACACTGAGGTCACAGGCAAAGTCTGGACCAAACACTCAAGTAGCTTCCTCAGTCATATTCTCCTAAATGTCGACTAATGATGTATCAGCTCGAAGACAATATTAAGGCAGTGAACCACAGTGAACTGTGAAAATGAAGACAATGATCTTACCGTTTAGCGCACACCGTAGAACAGAACCTCTTAGATCTTTTGAAGATGTAGGCAAAATCCACCCTGCCGCATAATTCACAGGTCAGCATGGGCTCCTGCTGGCCCTTTACCTCTGAGGGAACAGTCAACACAATCTTTGTGATCATCACGCTGAAACTGTTGAACATCCAGTAAAAAGAACTGCATCCAGCAGCACCAACACCAAAGCTGTTAACCAAAACAAGGGGCTAACACAACTCTAGAGTTCTACACAACTCCCTTTATGCCCAGTATTCCTGACTGCTTTCTTACACAAAATAAATGCTGAATGAAATTTAATGGCACTTTTTTAGTCTCACTGAGCAGCCAAAACACGTTTATATGTGCAGCTGAGGTCACTTTGCTACTTTCAAAACCCTTCGACCAATCCCTGTGGTAGTGACAGATCAGACTGGACTTGGTTTCACTTGTACGATATGAAATTAAATTAACAAACTGTTCCAACTTAGGGAGCTTTTGATGATACCGTCCTTCCATGAAAATGCATATGGCATCATTCTGTAAAATGTTCCTGTTCAGAGCCCATTCAAAAGTGATGCAAAACAAGCGTCCCTGCTTGCTCTTATGCTTTTAAGCATCTTCAACATGATGCTGTCCTACACCTTCTACCTCTACATGCACCCTCAGAAAAGAAATGCTGGAAATCTCCTCAATCTTGCATATAACTGAGCAAGGATGAAGGTGTGATGGGATACATTGTAGCCACAGCTGCCCTGGGGCACACTGACAGAGGCGAGACTGCCGGACACTGGCTGACTACAGTTTACTGTGTATTCTGAAGCTCTGCAGTCAATCAAATCTTTGTCACAAACCCAGCTGGGGAAGAAGTGTTGGACGGGTCAAATATGCTGAGGCACAGTAATGATTTTCATTTATACATTTATTACAAAGGGCCATCCAAAACCCTACTGACAGTTGGAAAACAGTGGGACACAAATTGATGTTGGTACAATCTACAGTCAGGGAAAAAATTATTTGAACACCAGCTGGTTTTGTAAGTTTGCCCACTAAATAAAGAAATCTACCTCTAGTCTACAATTTGAGTTGATTTGAACAGTGAGAGACAGAACAATAACTATAAAAATCCAGAGAAATGCATTTCTAAAAAGTTATAAATTAATTTTATAGCTTGTCTTAGTAAAGTGTCGGGCCACCAAGAGCCACAAAAACAGCTTCATAGTCCTGGGCACTGATTTTGAAAGTCTACAAGGAATCTGAGGAATAAAGACAACCACTCAGTACAGCTTTGGACTGATTTACAGGGACAAGCGTGCCCAAACCAAACCCATATTCTGAGAAAGAGAAACGTTTAAATTTGACAAACCCTTTGTTGACAGGCTGTCCATCTTTGAATCTGGTGTATATCTTCTTAGATTCTCTATTGAGAAAGATGGACGTTCCACCTGCAGACACAAAAACATATCAGTGCACTCATGCTTATTAAATACTGTTGGATGAAATCATTCATAAGCATGTACATGAATGAAACTTTCTTAATAGTATGACCTATAATCACTCTTGTCCTAGTGGGAAATAAAAGGCCTTGTGTCTCTCTTAAATCTTACAGCGATCAGCTGGTGGGTAATGGAGGCAGAACTGACGTCATCCTAGAACTATTTAGGAATAATTCTATAATTAGCAAAAACAAAAGCTTTTTAAGAAGACTGTGGTTAAAAACATGACTTAAAAGCCTGTTATACATAGTCTTTTAATAAAGATAAACAGCATATTAATGCTGAGGCTTCTTCCAACGGTCTTGTTAGGAAACGGTTTAACAAACATGTCGTTGGTTTGAATTATAGAATTACAGAAATCTGCTTAGAGCAACAGAAGAAGGAAGTAATCTAAATAAATAAAAGCACTTATTAAAGTTGCTGTGAGAGTAAGATTTTATTTGTGTTGGCAAAAAATAAATAAAACAAAACAAAAATATTTTCTCCTATTCAGCCTATCCCAGCTTCCATGTGGCAAAACACAGGGTGCCGCCTACACAGGTCATGTTGCAGGTTAACACAGAGAGACAGACATTAGTTTGCACTTACATTCATACCTATGGGCAATTTAGAATCATCACTTTAACCTAATCCCACCAACTACATGTCTCTGGATTGTGGGAGGAAGAACGAGTACCAGAGTACCTGCAGGGAACCCCACGCAGACAAGGGGAGAACATGTAAACTCCCCACAGAAAGGCCCCAGATAGCTGATTCGAACCCAGGACCTTCATGGTTTCTCTGTGTCGCTCACATTGCTTATACTAATTAACAATTTATATGGTAAGAAACCAAACAAAAAACAGTGAAAATTTCAGGCTTTTTATCTTTAGTGTTTTTTGAGTAGTTTTTTATGGTTGGGAAAAATATCAAGCCTCTGAGGAGGTGTTAAAGTGACTGAATCAAACCCAGAATTTTAAGTGGTATTTTTGCATTGTGTTATACACCAGGAGGCGTTGTGCAAATAGGTGTTTAAAATGAACCATGCTGTTGATGTCTGTGAAGGTTCTCAGTCATCCAGGTCATCGTAGTCAAAGGAGCTTGCAAAGAAAAGCGTCTGGACTTCTTTAAGTTGCTTGAAGACGTTTCACCTCTCATCCGAGAAGCTTCTTCAGTTCTAAGGTCAAATGGTGGAGAGTCCCAGATATAACCATGCTGTTGATGTTGTAACAAAGGCACTGATTTACATGCAGTTTGTTGTACTTTTGGAGGAGCATGAAACTGAACATGGTGATACAGGCTACCACTGAGCAGTCAGGTGGCTCAGCCCAGGCAAAGTGCTCAAAGAGCACAAATTTCAGCATTTTCCCCTCAGTCACTGAACCTTACTTCACTTGCTCAGCCCAAACAGACTTTGTACAAAGTTAAGGCCTTGAACTGTTGCACACACATGCACAGTGTGCTCATGTTTGGTTTTTGAAATGCTGATAAAATTTTAGCATTTTTACTGTGCCTACATCACATTAAATTACCTCACTGTAATTTGATGTGATGTAGGGATCAAATTACAGTGTGTGCACGTGCGCACACACACACACACACACACACACACACACACACACACACACACACACACACACACACACACACACACATTCTCCAAAACAGTAATGCACAATCCTCATCTTGTTAATGTGACATTACTCATTCAGACCAATGAATGTAGAAAACACCTGGAGCCATCTCTACTGCCCCCTGGTGTCTAGCTGCAGCACAGGCCATAAAGCAGATGGGACTGTGGTAAAACTAAACAAAAACACATTTTCTCAGACAAGTTTTACCCAAAGATGGTTTCAGCTGTTATTGGTCGTTCTCATTACGTGTTTGAGGGCTACCCTCTCCCATAAGTTTGATTCTAACTTCTAACTTGATGCTGTTACACCGAGGTCCAAAAGTCATCGCGCTGCCCAGTCATCAACATTACTGTTACATTACAGGCTGAACTGTTCTCCTTTTCCTCTGCAGAGCTGTTAAATAAATATCTGTAAACAGCTGCATGTTTCTGTCTCCACATATTTTAGGGATAAACTTCACATTTGACAGTTTGTGATGATTATTTTGTCTATAGAGTAACAGATGCTGACCTAGGATTCCTCACCCTGCCCAGTGACAACAGATAAATATTCTTATATGTCCACTCTTAATGGTAACTACCCACATTACATTGGACTAAACTTCAAAAAGTCAAAGAGATTAAACATCCATGTAACTGGAGTCATTATATAGGAGCATAAACAGTGTTTAGGAAAGCTGCTGATCTCAGACCTGCACAGTTTCTGCTTTAAACACTGAATATATTCAACTGCATAAAGAGAACATGAGATTTTCTTTGACAGCATTAAATAAAACCTGATGAAAGTCAAAGGTCTTCACTTATTCACTTTAATAAGGAATTCTTTCACATTGTGTTTTGCTAATAGAGTCTTATTTGCCATAAAGTCATTCAAAGCTATTCATTCCAGAGTAACCAGAGGGGATAATACACAGTCCAAAACTTTAAGACCACTTGAAAAATGGCAAAAATCATATTTTGCTTCAACATGGAACACAAAACCTTTTTTGAGCATTAAATTTATTGAAAACAACGCTTAAACTGAAACAGGCTGTTCTAGCAGGCTGATCCCTGCAATAAGCTTCCTGATGTTTCTGAAATGATGTCTCTCAGTGAGTCAACAGAACATCTGGCACAGGACAGCTGTGGTGACAGAAAGGAAACAAGCTTCTCCAAACCTCTGAACACCCAGCTTGGTCTCGCTCACTATCTGTTCATAATAATGTGGACTCTGTTATTACATGAAAAGGACAAATTAAACTTCTATCAAACCTTCTGCTGCATTTTTAGATCTAACATTTTATTTAATGTTTCCATGTCAGCAGAGTGATCTGTGAGTGGATCTAAGACTGTTTAAATCTGCAGTTCTATATCATCCTCAGTCTTATGTTAAAATCTCAAAGAATGACTTTTAATGTCCAGATAATTCTAAAAGCAACTCTGCTGACGTCACCTCTGTTTAAAATAAGACAACACAAACTAAGGAGTAATAAATCCTTCAAAAATGTGTGTAGCACTGCTAACTAGCCAGTAACACACTGCATACGCTAACAGCTAATCTAGCAAACAAATCACCACCAGGAGCTACAGAGTGATGTCAGATGTTGTGTACAACTATAAGATAAGATAAGATAGAACTTTATTAATCCCTCGGGTGGGTTCCTCTGGGAAATTCGATTTCCAAAAAAGCACAGCACCGACAGAAGTTACAGAGTTACAGAATATTATATATATATATATATATATACACACACACACACACACACACACAC
>NW_024586061.1:0-6046 GCF_018398535.1 Haplochromis burtoni
TCAGTAAGTGAAAATAAAATAAACAATAAAAGGTGAATCAAATGGACCATTACGGCAAGGCTGGGATGGTCAGTTTGGTAAAGTAAAATCCGTTGGGTATCTTTCTTTGCCTTTAGACAACAATTCTGATGGCAAAAGAGCCAAACGGGACAGGCCAAAAAAAAAAAAAAAAAAAAAAAGAATGAGAAGGCGACAACAGTTGGTGCATTTATTAGGAAATGGAAGAACCATAAAATAACTGCCCATCTCCCTCGGTCTGGATCTCCACGCAAGATCTCACCTCATGGAGTTTCAAGGATAATGAGAACGGTGGGGAACCAGTCCAGTCCAAATAGGCTGGGGTTCAAATCATTTTTCCCTGACTATATATCTAAAAAGTCAGATTTATTTCTTCTCACTCTGAAACTCTGAATTTTCACAAAGACGCACAAGAGCACACACAAATGTACCTTGAGTCCTACCCCATCCAGTAACATAACACATTGTTCCACCAGGAACTATATAGTCCTTTTTTGGCAGACAAGCCAGCTGCACTTGGTTGTTTATCACCGCAGGTCTGAAAACACACACACACACACACAAAATCAATGGTGTGTGTGTAATCTGATTTCACCTAGGATAATTAGGCCCATACAGACGTTGCTAGTTTGAGCAGAGCAATATTCTATCCATCTGGTCCAGTCATGATTTTCTCAAGCATCCTCACTTGTCTCGATGGCACAGTGGCTCTAAGTGAGTGCATACCCAGCACTACCTTCAAGGCTGAAGGCTGACTGGAGCTGCAGTGTATAATATGTAGATACAAAGGGAGTAATTAATAAATTTTTGAGTAATTGCAGAATTTGATTTTCAGGTGTTAACGATGACTTTATTCTAACCTCAAGCACAAAGCAGAAGTTAAGACCCACTGAGGGTGGATCAGAGTTCCTCCACAGTCGATTCTTTCACTGGTAGAAAGAGAAACAGAGATTTATTTCAGAAGATGTGCAGCATATACAAAAGGGAAAATCGGCAAAAAGTGAATTGACAAATAAAGAAAAATCAGACAATTGACATGTAAATAGGTTTGAATGTAAATGCTATAAACACTTAAATAAAAATACTTAAATTAACTGTTTATCAGCAGTGACATGTTACAGTATTTTATTTCTCAATATCTGCACATTTTGTTGAGGAAATTGAAAGTCCTTTACAAATGAAAGTTGTCTTTGAACATATATACTCACTTGGTCTGGACGGCAGTTTGCCAGGGCCACGAGTGAGGCTTTGATACACAGCCACTGACCACCATACTACGAAGGCAGCATTTTGGTTTGATAGCTGGTGTTCCACAATTCAGTTCAACTGCAAAGTAATCATTATTATTATCATGAATTCTCACAAAAAGAGTGAAGCACAAAAGTTAGTTTGGATTGGTGTTAATTAATAAAAGAGAAGATTTTACAGCCTTGTAAGCCACAAGAAAAATTGTTGGATTGACCAAATTAGATTCTCTTATTTTAAGACGTAACTCAATTTATTCATTTATCTATCATCTCTTTGTTTATTATTTATTTGATTCACAGAATCAAACTGGAAATACGTTTTTTGCACGACCTGGATCTGAGGTGATTCTGAGGATCATCTAGAGCATAGGTGTCAAACTCTGGCCCGCGGGCCAAATTTGGCCCGCGAAGCCATACCAAATTACTATCAGAGCTGGCCTACTGGTATTATACAGCTAATATATATATATTGTTTAGTATTAAGCTTTGCTTGTTCCATATTCAGTTTTTCAGCAAAACTTGTTTGAGTCCATAAGAAGAGATTCATTCTTAAATCTAGAGGGAGATTTTTTTTTCAATAAATATTAACGTTAGCCCGCAACCTTGTTCCAGTTTTGAATTTTGGCCCACTGTGTATTTGAGTTTGACACCCCTGATCTAGAGCATGAATGGAGATTTTAAGGACATTATGAAGCTACCAGAAATGCAAATAAATTGACATACTATTGCCCAATAATAACAAAGATCTTAAATCAGTCTCAGAGAGGATGGTTAATTAGGGGTGTGTGTGTATGTGTTTATATATTTATATTATATAGGATCTCACTGGGATATTCTGTAATTGATACATAATTACGTTTGCATATCCACTGGTATGGAGCCCACATGTATTATCACAGCAGGCCTGCTGTACATCGAATGACCAGCAGATGACATTACTTCCAAATGAGCTGTTAAACAGGGCATCGTGTGATCTGCCTTTTGGGGAAGCAATTTGCCGGAAAGATTCAACACATTTATGGAGCTTCATCACGCCATCATTATTGAGGACCATATTTTGCACCTCCATTGCTGAGGGTGCTCTAAGGAGCTTTAGCTACGATATGGTTGGTGCTTGTCGTGGTGGAAATCCCCGATTGGACATCGGAGGTGAATGGAGCCATAAAGCTGAGTCCTATCACGGTTGGTTAGTCTGTGGGCTGAGTGGAGCACAGCTCTGGGGGGAGCTTAAGCAAAATCTTGGGTGTAAGTTTGGTTAACCAATGGGAAAAGACTTTCAGTCTGCCTCGTAGTGATCCTGGCAAACCGTCAAGCAAAGCAACTCAGGCAGGGAAAGTGGTGTTCTATTTATAAGTTGCAGGTAAGGTGCTAGCTGACTTCAACTGAGGATATATTCCTTCCAGGAAACGATTATATCCTCAGCTGACTTCAACTGAGGATATAATCGTTTCCTGGAAGGAATACTTCAAGTACCTTTGGAAGCCCACTGATAAGCTTTCTGTAGAGGATGCAGAGTCTGGAAACAATGGTGATGACTCGCTCATCACCTGGAGCAAGATAACTGGGATGATTAACCTGTTAAAACCCCATTCCATCGTTTGTCAGTCAAACTTTTAGGTCAAATTACCATAACTTTTAAACCATTGGCGCAATCAAAAAATTCTGTTCCTGAAAGCATTAACACAAATAACATAGAATAACACAGCAAATAACACAGAAAACAACAAAGTAAATAGCCAAAACAAAACAAAACAAAACAAAAAAAACAGTACAAAGAACCCAAATGGCTGATAAAATGTCTGCTTTCAGGAACTGAAACAAACCAACTACAGGGAGATCCCACTCCTGGGCCTCCCAGGCCAAATCTATGCCAGGGTACTGGAGAGGGGAATTCATCCATATGTCAAACATCAGATGCAGAAGGAACGATGCAATATTCGTCCTTTTATGGAACAGCTATTCATTCTCTCGAGAATATTTGATGGTGTGACTGGACTTCTTTTAAGTTTTTCTTGTAGATGTTACACCTTTCATCTCAGTAACTTCTTTAGTTCTATCACCCCAACAGACCACTTCACTCTCAGACTGCTGGCGGTGGTTCCTGGGATATTTAAAAAGCAGAATGGGATCATGGAATCAGGGAATCATTAGTGGCTATTATTCTAACGTTGTCTTCTAGTATGCTTTTTTAGATTCTCTCTGAGGTCCCTGTTGCAAAAAAAGACCTGATACTTCAGAACATCCACCTACTAAACAGTTTTTTAAAAATGTAATATTAATTTAACAGACCTCTCTGCATTGAATCATATCTGTTATTAACCTCTTCCACAGCATGTCTTTTATCTTGTCTTCCTTCTCTCACCCCAACCGGTCGCAGCAGATGGCCGCCCCTCCCTGAGCCTGGTTCTGCCGGAGGTTTCTTCCTGTTAAAAGGGAGTTTTTCCTTCCCACTGTGCCAAAGTGCTTGCTCATAGGGGGTCATATGATTGTTGGGTTTTTCTCTGTATCTATGAAGCGCCTTGAGGCGACTTTATGTTGTGATTTGGCGCTATATAAATAAAATTGAATTGAATTGAATTTCTGGTATAACAAGTTAAGATGTACATCTATCATTCTGTGGAAAATATCATCTGAATTTCAGGAGCGGGACCACACCTCGTTCACGCCCCTTACGACCTCAGACTATAAATGCCCCCTTCTCCAATACCGCTGTTTATTTGTCAATCCGTGAAATGTCAGATGTCTATTATATTAATGTACAGAATTCACCTGCTTGCTGCTACTACTGCACATTCACCCAATGTATATACTATATATATATATATATCTACCCCCATATATATATTTTTGCACATGTCGAGGAGCGTGTCAGGCTACATTTCACTGTGTGTTATACTTGTATAACTATGCATGTGACAAATAAAGAACCTTGAACTTGAACTTGAACCCTTGATACCCCACCCTTTCCCCCCATTTTCCCTCTTTTCTCCTCTTCTCCTCCTCCCTTTCTTCCTTCACTTCTTGTTAGTGCCCAGCCCCTTTGAGGCCTTTCCCAAACCGCAGCACCAGTTCATACTTCCTCATCACTCATCATTCCGAAGTTGTGGTCCCAGCTAGTGAAGCACAAAGTTTCTCAAAAGTGACAGCCCATCTAATGGGTAAACCCTGTCTCATCTTTAAAACCACTAAGCTCTTGTGGTTGTATATGAGCCTGCTGTATCTTAAACGTGTGATGCTTACGCATTAGGATAGACCACTGAAGTTGTGCTATGTCTGTGAGGAACCGTGGAGCACTGATGGTCTCTGATGTTATACTCCGATAACTGGAACCGTTCCCCTCATAGCAATCTTCCTCATCTGCGGGGGTCACTGGAGGATCCGCAGCAGGAGATAAGGAAAGAAAAAAAATTCCTGGATGCATTTTTGTGTGAAAAAGAAAGAGGAGACAAGCTGACTGATATTATACCTGGAGTAGGTGCTTCCCCACACAGTGGCACGTTGCAAAACTTCCAATCAGTGTCAGGGTCAGTTGTGTAGCATCAGGGGAACAACTTATTATCAGGGTTACGACAGTAGTTAGCATCCAGACCTCTGACAAAGATTAGCATGGAAAAACATAGCAATGAGGCCATGAAAACAAACTTAATGCAGGCATGTTAATGAAGTTTTAGTAATCTACAGTAACCTGATGGATTATTTAAATTGAAATTAAGTTGTACAAATTACTTCCCCAAAATGTTGACTACATGGTGAAAAGAGGCTTTACAAATGTATATCAGGCTGATAGAGGACACCACTGCTGATGAAGTCACTCCTCATAACCTTAAAGGTACTGACTCAATTTTTACATCTTCTCTTGTATAAACTGGATAGACCCTGAAACAACAACTCATGGATTATTTTAGTTCTACCATTTAACAAGAGATAACTCTTAGCGATTCTTCACGTTGCTCATGTCAAACTCTTACAGGGATTTTGCTTTGACATTGCTTTCTAATGGCTTAAACACTATAGACAGAGTTCATTATGGGAAAAAAGTTTCTAAATCTTGTGGTTTATTATCATATCTTTGTTTTTCTCCTGTGATTCCCATGTTGCAGCTGAAAACTATTAATCAAACCTACAAATTGAAAAGTCCCACTAATATTTTCTTCACAACATTAATATCACAGAGAGTGGACACTGATTTCTGGTTACAACTCTTACTTGTAAGGGCAGTTTTCTGGGATTTGGTGGTGTTTATGTGGCGTCTGAGATGACCATCTCTGGCACGTTTTGCTAGTCACAGTTACAGCAATTGTTCCCCGGTACGCTACACCTATATCAGTGATGCCTATATCACCTATATCCATCTCTGGGATGAAGGTGGGAGGCTCAGTAGCTGAGGACAAAAAACAAGTCAAACATATATTTATTATATTATGTAAAACATATAAGGATGTATATTTATGGACCATTAAACCCTATTACAAACATTTTGTTCAATTCAATTCAGTTTTATTTATACAGCGCCAAATCACAACAACAGTCGCCTCAAGGTGCTTCATATTGTAAGGTAGACACTACAATAATAAATACAGAGGAAAACCCAAATGACCCCCGATGAGCAAGGACTTTGGTGGCAGTGGGAAGGAAAAACTCCCTTTTAACAGGAAGAAATCTCCGGCATAACCAGGCTCAGGGACCGGTTGGGGTGAGAGAAATAAAATATATTGCTTATTGTTACACTTCCTTTTACTTATGCCTTTCAAAGGTAGCAGGTGCTGGAAGATGGTGATATT
>NW_024586062.1:0-1291 GCF_018398535.1 Haplochromis burtoni
GCACTCCCAATGCCACACCATCCCTGGTCCCACATTTCTTTGGACTTCATAACCGGCCTCCCCAGCTCCTCAAGGAAGAGTGTAATTCTTACAATCTCAGATGATCTTGACCTCGCTGTCCCCTCTGCACCACATCATCTCCGGCGCTGCCAACGGATTTGGCGCAGGGTCTGCTAGGCTCTCCTGCAGTCCAAGCAACGACAGGTGTGCTATGCGAACCGCCACCAGACCCCCGCCCCTGCATATCACCCTAGCCAAAAGGTGTGGCTGGCTGCTAAACACATCCCGCTGCGAGTGGCGCCCCGCAAGTTGGCTCCGCGCTTCATCGGCCCGTATGAAATCGAGGCTGTCATCAATCCGGCTGCTGTTCGTCTGAAGCTTCCTGACTCCTGGCGCATACATCCCACGTCCCACGTCTCCCAGGTCAAACCGGTTCGACGTAGTCCTCTGTGCCCTCTGTCCGAGCCCCTGGCTTGTTGATGGTCATCCCGCTTATACGGTCAGTCGGATCATGGTGGCGCGTCGGCGCGGGCGGGGGTGGCAGTACCTGGTGGACTGGGAGGCGTATGGCCCCGAGGACCATCTGTGGGTTCCGCGGTCGTTTATTCTTGACTCCTCTCTCGTCACTGACTTCCATGCTTCCCTTCGCAGGCAGCGAAGGGAAGCATGTCACGGCCCGTGGCTCGGCATCCAGGGATCCGTGGGAGGCTGCGGTGGCCACACCCTTGGGCTGGGCCGCCTCCAAACCACCTGCATCTCATCTGAGGCAATCACCTGAGGACTACTTCAGCCAGCTCTGACGGCTTCTCCTCGCCAGTCCGTAAGTCTCCTCCCAGTGTGACCAGCATTCGGCGTGGAAGCCTGTGGCCTGCCTGTCCTCCTGCCTGACTGCCTCCCTTCCTCCCTAGGATTCCCTTCACGGGCACCTCTCCCCTCCAAGCTCCATGGTCCTACTCTACCTATAAGCCTCTGCAACTTATGAAGTCTAGCTGCTCATTTCTTGACAACCTGCACGCTGTTAACTGTGTCCCCCCTTTCTGTTGCAGTTTCCCCACGGTCCCGATTACGGTGCTCCTGGGCTCCACGCTCCTCATTTCCCCACGTGGCATGAGCCTTAGTTTTTCGTTTCCTTAGCGTTGTTAAAAGATTCTTCAGTTCAACTTGTACATAGTTCTGAGCTGCGGTGTGCTGAGTCTGCTTTGGGGTCCTGTTACCTGAACACTCCGTGTTCTGTGACAGTTTGTAAGGGTGCCATTTGTGAGTAGCTAATATCTGCCGAAGGGATGTTCGA
>NW_024586062.1:2243-3396 GCF_018398535.1 Haplochromis burtoni
GATGAATGACAGTGTGGTTTATTAAACACAGAAAACCTCAGAGCAAAGAAGCAAATCATATGAGCCACAGCGAGTAGAATATTGACTGCAGTGTTACTGCACAAAGTTGCTATTTTCTTATTTGGGATCACTTTAAAAAAAAAAAAAAAGTCAGAGTTGTATGACAACTATTTTAAAACAAAACCTAAAAAGATGCACAAAACAACCACAAAGAGATATAAAAATGACTCAAAAGAGGAACAACAACAAGATTCCACAAAGACGTGAAATATTGCCACAGAAGCAGTTAAAGGATAAATAAACTGTAGCACTTTCTAGTTACTAGGGAACCCAGCACTACACACACACACACAGGGACTGACAGGTTTGTGATTAAGTGCAATTGTTTTATTTAAAGTGTTCTCTCAGACTGCAGTATCCACTGCGTGTACTTTCTGCCCAGCTTGCTCCATCACTTGCTCATTGCTGATTGACAGACGCTCCTTCTCGACCATATTGTAACACGTCTTGTGCGCTAGCAGTTTACGGATGGCGTAAATAACATATCCTAACTTTAACAAGTTACTAAAATCTGAAGCAAGAAGGATACTATTAAAGACAATCCATAAAGAAAAATAATGGATCAATCAGTAGAAGCTGACAGATATAAAAGCAGATGAAGAGAAGATGCTGCAGAGATGAACCTCAATGCCTCGCATGATATAAAAGGGAAAAAAAAAGGATAAAAGGAAAAGCATAATAAAAGCTTGGAGACACATACAATGGATCTGATGAAGGGGGATTTTTCCAAGCTTGTGTTTTGTTTTTTTCCCAGTTGTGCGCAGAGAAGAACACAAGTGACACAGTGCATGTGCGTCTCACAAAAACATATGCCTCAAAATAATATCCTGATATATTCTGTCTGAATAATATTAGCAGTTAAAAATATTAACTGTTACTGAGATAAAAATCTAAACTGAAAAAATTATTTTAACAAGACAGTGTCAGGGCTCTGTGTGCGGGGAGGTGGAGATGTGGATCCAAGTGCAGGACTCTGAGACGGAAATATAACTGAAAACCACAGCTTTATTGCTGGCACCAACAAAACAGAAACCAAACATGAAAACACTAACTGGAACACACAGGCAGGGTCTGAGGGTACGACACAACACTG
>NW_024586062.1:4612-6037 GCF_018398535.1 Haplochromis burtoni
AGTCTTCTTTCATTTTAAAATCTAACTTTGACCTAGAATGCACAGATGTATGTTAAGTTGTATTACAGAAGGTAGGAATTAAAGTAGAAATATAACCCCTCCTTCCATTTTAGCCTCAGCAGACTTGTGATACCACTGCACAAATTTCTTTCTGGTACAAGGCTTCTTTGGATGGTTGGAATTACCACACAGGAAAATCAGCTTGGAAAAATCCAAAGGTTAAATCTGACCTGACAGCAATGACCAGGCGAACATGCTTTTGTACTGACAAATGTGTCAATAATGGAAGGCGAACAGCAAACTTAGAGTGGCCTCTTGCCCAGTGTTTGGCCTCCTGGCAGATAAATGAAGCAGAAACGAGGCTGTGTTCTTAAACAGAAAGATGTGATATATTATGAATGGACACTGCTGTTGTGTGTTCACCAGATCCATTGTCAGACATCCTCTGTGTTGTTCGCTGTTAGAAATTTGTCATGTGAAGCAGAAAATGCACTCTGCATGAGTAAACACGCTCCATATGTTAGAGACACACTATGTGTGTCGATGACAGGTCACATCTCAGAAATAACAAGCTGGGATAACAGACTCGATCACACATCATAGCACATCCACCTGCACTGGAATAGAGTTTAATGGTACTGCCACATTTTGTACATGATTAGTTTATTGGTTAGCCATGGGTAAATCTGCAGATTCCAAATCACATATGAATCAACAACAGAAAAAAAACCCTCAAAAATCTTCTAAACCTTCCAGGCCAGCCATACTTGTTTGATGTTTTTCTAAATTTATTGTCATTAACTTTAAGATTTAACATGCTAACTGAGGTCCATAGAGTCTGAGATGTAGTTCGTTTTTACTCTTTCTCTGAGCATTGCATGATCTCACCATCGAGTGAATTTGCTATGAGGTACACTCCCGGGAAGATTGGGTTACAACACCTTGAAGCTCCAGGTCAGCAAAATACAAAATTACTACAATTATAGAAGTAGTCACACATACTGATAATCACTTAATCAAGTCTCGCACAAATGTATTATGATCTGGGGTGGATTATCCATTGGGCTTTCTAGGCACATGCCCAGGGGCCCATATACATTTGGGGGCCCATCCAAGAGGCAAATGGAAAAGAAAAGACCAGAATTGTATTATCTTAAATATTATCAAAACAGACATATATTTTTTTTATCATAATAAATAAATAATTGGTAGAATCCAGTAGTCTGTGTTTAAAAAACAAAACAAAACTTTATTGGTTTTCTAAATGGATACATCCTAAAAGTGCTTTTCCTGATAACAGCTCTCTGGGCTTCATTATTGTTTCAACACTCATTTGGGAGTGGGACTGTGGTACTGTCAGGAGCTGCAGGAGGTGCCAGAGGAGGAAAAAGAGGAGGTGATCTGCTGGAAAACAGAGATGTGTGT
>NW_024586063.1:0-1516 GCF_018398535.1 Haplochromis burtoni
CTGGTAGCTCCCCTTACGATAAGGGTTCAGATCGTGCGAACAGGTGTGAATGTGAATGTGTGTGTTTAGTTAGTTAGTTTGTTTGCTTGTTTTAATCAATTTTAAATCATGCTTTTTATCTGTTTTTGTTTCTAATGTCTCTGTAAAGCACTTTGAATCACCTTGTTGTTGAACTGTGCTATACAAATAAACTTGCCTTGCCTTATCGACTCGAAACCATTTAGATGATCTGTTTTAAACAGACGAGCAGATCCAGTGTCATCAGTGAGCTGGTGAAAAGATACCAGGACAAGAACATCAAGCTGAATTTCATATACGACACTGTGTGCTGTCCTCACATATACATGTGAGTATCTTCTTTTACTATATGACACAAGAACAACATTTCCTGTTTATAAAACACTGTTTGGTGTTTATCAGACAAATGCAGGAAGAACACCTCCAGGTGTTTCCCTGGCTGTCCATGTTTATGGACATAAACTGCAGTGCCAGCTATGATTTATTGGGCAATGTACACAAACTGACACACATGTCATCCTAAGCACATGCACACACTATTCAGTCCATACTTTGATAAACTCTTGTACAGTAAACAGCAAATATGTGTTAATCAGAAATCATGTAGAGCACACGAAGGCTTCCTGGGTTTGGGCTGAACGATGGAGAAGGCATGGAGAGGTTCTGCTCCTTCCTCAGAAGATCTGCACGAGTCACAAACAGATGACTCCATCACATCGACTGAACCTTCTGACTGATGCACTATTGCATTATGGGAGGAGGAAGTCATTGGATCTAGGTCTACATATTTCTGTATTAGTAGTTAAAATGACTCATTTAGATTCAAACTGAGAGAGCTGACAGTTCCTACTGATGTGCAGCTCCTTCAGAGATGGGACAAAGAGGAGAAGGTCACCAGTCTGCTGAGGAGGACATTTCTGCCATCCTGAAAGAGTCCCCGAGTAACCCGACTTTAATGGACCGTATGCTTGTAGTCGCAAGTGAACCTTTTCTCTTCCATGTTTGTCCAAGTGACTATTTCAGAACAAGACATCCAATAGTGGATGGAAAGAGAGACAGAAGCTGCCAAACATGCACTTTTGAAAACAAGACCCAAAGGTTTGTTGATTTGGCCTGATTTGTTTCTTATTGGGTATTCAGGAAGCTGACAGTAGCTACTTCCTGTCTTTAGACTATGTTCCCAGATGGATAAGGAAGTATGTCATGAAACTGGTCGGGCATTGCACAGCTACAAGCATTTCACCTCCTGTCATACTGTGTATGGTTTTGTGTGTGTGATAAATAAAATTTGAATTTAAAACTAGTTCAATTCAACCAGCTCAGGTAGGATTGAATTCAACTATATTTAGTGTTTTGTTGATAGAATTTCCAACAGTAAGAGTTCAAATGTTAGCAAACATACAGGTTAACAGCTGTGCTTAGTTATGTCGACTATATGATGGTAAAACCTTTTTTTTTTTTTTTTTTTCTTCTTTTTGGCCTGTCCCGTTTGGCTCTT
>NW_024586063.1:3077-6037 GCF_018398535.1 Haplochromis burtoni
GTCCCTCCTGCTAGCCCTCAATGACTACGTGTATTTAAAATTGAGATCCCTGAATCACGAGTCATCCACTGCAGACCAAACACAGGAAGTTAACGTGTTAATGTTACCATTTCCAATCATGGTGCCCTTCATCTAATCTGGAAGTGTTTGTTTTGGGGCGGTGTTGTTCTTCCTATTGTGTTTAGGCCAGAGATGCTCTTCAAACAACTGACAGACATGCCCACATTACAAGAAGATGGTGTGAGTCTGATTTGATGTTCCAGTCGATGCTGAGAGACCTCGACAAGGAAGTCAGAGGTCAGCTGATGCTGCGAGCAGGAAATGAAGAAGGAAGAAGGATCGCTCTACTTAATCTCAAGCACTTCTTCATTGTCACAGAGAGGGAAACGTTGTATTTTCTGCATCACTTCCTCACAGTAAAGATATTTGTACTCCTGGAAAGAAGATTCTGTGTGTAAGCTGTTGATGGCACAATAAGCAAATTTGACTTTGCAAAATGTTGTGCAGGGAGGTTGTGGTTGCTGCTTGGACAAACATGACCTGGATGACTGAGAACCTACGCAGACACGTTCTGAAGGAAGGGCTCCACACTTATTGGACTGATTTAACTCTGCTTATTGTCATTCGAGCAAAGTTTATTTAATGTGTCTCAATGATTCAAGCTGCAGTTGGTCGTCATCTTCATTGAAAAATAAATATGAATAAATGATATATAATAAATAATATCATGTGTTGTTGGTGTTTTCTGTAAATGTCTTTTTGAATGTAAATCGCTTTGTTTGAGACAGACAGGGAGTCGCTATCAGGCTGTCCAAGCAAACCCACGTCTGTGACAGAGCCCAACAGTCTGCAGTGGCCACCACAGTCCACCGTCTTCACACCACAATTTCAACATGTCTGTGACGTCTCCTTACCCTTGGACTCACTGACCTGCATTCATCCATAGATGACACTCAGGACCCTGCTTCCACAGCTGTTCTTGTTCACAGCAGCATCCAGTTAGAGAGGAAACTGGATAATGCAGTGATGATGTTCCAGCATCATGTTGTTGCTCCTCCTCCATATGCTTACCTGCCACAACTCCGCCTCTCAGACAGTCATGTCACATGATCTGCACGTTTTGCTGTACGATGACGTCATCTTGAGGTTGACGAGGAGAAAAGTTTAATCCAGCAGATGGCGATCTTGCACCGTGTCCAGAGAGCCGACACTTTGATGATGCTGCCTGGGTTGGACTCTGTGTGAGCAGCTTCCACTCTGGTTTCACTTTTAAATAAACTTGTTTGATTTCACTTGTAAAAGTTGAGAAATAAATATTTTATTGCAAAATTATTTGTTGGTACATTTTTTGAGGGTCAAATATCCTGTTTGATTTGAGGAATGAACTGTTAAGGTGGAATAAATGAATCAGTTGAAATACATCAGACTCCAGAAGATCCAGGGTGACATCATCGTTACCTGGCAACAGAAGCCCTCATCTGATTTTATTGGAGGATATTTACAGCAGCAACACTGTTTAGTTTGATATGACGGGTTAACAACATGCTGTGATATCCAGTTCATCTGTAATAGATACTGGATCTAATCAGTCAGCAGATATTTGATAAGCTTATTTATAACTATACTAGAAACAAACACAACTGTGTTGGTGATTCTCTGTGCTGCAGCTCTGATGTCATCATCACTCCCTCCTCCACCCTCAGCAGTCCCAGCATGCTGCTGTGGTGCACCCCACCCTCACTCTACACCTGAGCCACAGACCACACCCTCCACCTCAATATACACCACAGTTTTCTCTGCTGTGGAAATGAGATCAGGAGGAAATCATGATTATTATTATTTAATAAACGCTCACATTAATGTGGGCTTATTTGTTTCATATTAGAAACATTAGTTGAGTGTTTTTAGTATAAAATGGTGAAAGTCCCTCTTTTTGCTCCTCCCCTCACCTGTGGATGGGCGGTGCTGTTACCGTGGTGACAGCTTGGATGTGTTTCAGTCCTGCCTGGTTATCACTGCAGGAATCTTTCACATTTATTACAGGTAATAACTCTGATTTTTCTGTGTATTATGAACTAAATGTATCCTGATACACACAGAGATGGATGAGCAGAGGTCACATGATGAAAGAACAAACATGGAGTCTTTGATTTATTTAGATATTTATTGATGAATGCAAACAAACCTGACACTGAACCATCGTCCAGCAGAACAAACCTGATCACATGACCTGCTGACCCAAACAGTGCAAAGCTCCATGGCAACAACAACAAACAGCCTCACATATGTTAACAGAGGCTGTTAGAAGCACAGAGTCTTTACAGTCTTTCTCCTGTTTGGACACAGATCTCTGCACATCTTCATCACAGTTACTCACAGACGTGCAGAGTGTGTGGATATCAAAGCTAAGTTTCCACCATGTTTGTAGTCTGTACTGGGACTCATGGAGCATCTCTCTATGAGCACTCAGTGCTTTAAACAGTGAGTCCCAGTTTAACCAGCAGCCTTCACACCACACATCACACAGACATGGAAACTTCAAACCTCAGACTGAAGTCAGTGCCAGTCTCTGGCACCAGCGACTGTGCAAGCACAGCAAACAGTGAAGGTTTGGTAGAGAAAGCTGGTTGGGTAATACCAAGTACGCGGCAGAGGAGGCGGGGTTACATTACTGGATGATTAAACATGGAACTATTTTGCTGATAATAATTGAAATGATTAAAGAAAATCAAAAAGCTATTAATGCAAGATAATTCATAATTTTATAAACTGGAATGATGAAATTATATTGGCTGGATCTGATTATTGGGGGGTCATGACCCCCGTAACCCCGCCTGGTCCTGAGGTCAAATCCACCATCTTTGTTTCAGAGCTTCATGTTCTCCCGTGTTTGTGTGCGTCCTCTCCGGTACTCCGGCTTCCTCCCACAGTCCAAACACATGCAGTTAGTGGGGTCAGGT
>NW_024586064.1:0-6035 GCF_018398535.1 Haplochromis burtoni
GGAGGAAAATGAATGGAGGGATGACAGATGAGACAAAGATGCACAAAGTAGAGAAATTAAAAATTTCCCCATCACTCCTAACACTGTGTCAAAATCACCTGCCAATTGTCTTCAGTCCATCTGGCGGGGGAATTCACCAGATGGACTGATTAATCCAATCAATCTACTCTGTTTCCAGTTTCCAGCTCGCCAACACCCAGCTCACCTCCTGTGATTCCCAAATGCATCCCACTGGCTTTTTGTGCTTTTACATACTACATTTGTGTGGGTGGGTGTGTGGGACTGTCATATAGAAATGAACATCTGTTAGATTCAAGCTCATTCGTAATCAGTTAATCAGTGGTGATTAAATCTGTATTTCCTGTTTTTGGAGGGCACAGTTTCAGTTTTGAATCCTGGTGTCTGTGGCGACAGTCACTGCTGTACTGGTAGTAATGCCTTTTACGTCAGCCGGCAGTAATTTGTTTACCAGAGCTGACAAGGCGCACAGCAACAGAAACATTACAGCATCTAGAAGTAGGATGCAGCCTAGGAACCATGCCAGAGAAGGTTTTGACGCTTCAGCTATAAAAGGCTCAGCACTTAGAAGAAGCAATGCAGTCTACAAAATAAATAAAAAATCAGTCAACAGTTGAGCGTGTCATGAGCCTGCGTCAGCATTGTTTGTGTAATTGGTCTCACTGCTCTGACATGTGACAACATGAGCTTGGTGAAAGTTTAACAAAGTTCACTATGAAAGTGTGAACCACAACAATCCATTATATCTTTAGCTGGATCTGCTACATCTGTTCACCACACAATCATCACCTGTATCATAGTGAATGTGCAACTTATTTCATCCTTATGTTGAATTTAACCATGAAATGTAATGATACAAACAGCCACACCGCACTTCAGTTGGACCATGCTGCTATCAAAGTCATTTGTACAAAAGCTGGAGGAAAGTTGTGTACCATCTCCATCAGCGTTATAAGTTAGCTGAATCTGTAAACAGGTCACATATTGATAATCTGCAAGATGTCTTATTTTGCAAGGAAAGGGATGTTTTAAAAATTTAATGTTTTTATTTATAAATGTTTTTTGAATGCCAAATGGAAATTAATAAGCGAGCCACTAGACTGCATACCTGTTTTTAACTGCAGCCACTTTCAGTAAAGGTACTGGGAATAAATGCAGGAATGATCAGCAGATGTAAGTTCAGTTATTTTTGAAGAACTGCATTATTCACCCAATTTCTCCCATTTAAATCGCCAAAAAAAACCCTAAAAACTTTATTAGACGTTCTGTGTGTAATGTCCAGAAAACCATTATGATATACTCACAGGCATTAGGTAAACTTTAATTTAATTTATTTAGGACAGTGCATGTTAATGAACATAAATGTAAAATAAATTACATGAATGTAAACATGCCAGATTATAGCCAAGGGCTAATTTCCATCTGTTGTCCATAAAACATTAAAAGTACTCACACATACACACCGTTCTATTCCCAAATAAAACATTAAAACTATACAACTTATACATGATCACACACTTGATTTGTCCATAACCAGTTTTTAACCTGTGCCTTAAACAAGTTGAATGTCGAGCATTCTCTAAAGGATTGAGGACTTCTATGTTATATCCTTGCGCTTCTTTGCAGGAAAGCACTTGATTAACGATCACAAGATTGAACGTCTCTGTCAATTTACCCCAAGGAGACTGCGCAAAAATAATAAAAACATTCTACTGTAAGACTCCACAGGTCTCAGGCCACATGCTAACGTTCATAACATTAAAATTCATGACAGAATAATTCGAAGAAGCATGGCTGGCTTTGAAGGGCTGCCAGGAGAAATCATCTTGTCTCTAAAAGAACATGGCAGCACGGAGTATGTTTGTGCAAACTGCAAAATTTCAGAAACAATGTTCTTTGACCAGATGAGACCAAATTGGAGATGTTTGGCTACAATGCACCGCCACCCATTTGGTAGAGCCCAAACATATATCAGCATGTCAGGACCTCACACCTCCTACCAGCTGTCAAGCAAAGTGTTGGAAGGCTGATGATTTGGGCTTGTTTTGCACCCATGGGATCTGGGCACTTTGTACTCAGCGAGTAGCTGGTGAGTCGCTCCAGTCTGCAGGTAACTGTGGCGATCTGCAAGCAATCCATGGCAACCTCGAGAAGATTTTTAGTGCATCACCCTTTTTCTGACAGATTTTGACTACCAGCAAACTCACCCTGGAGTCAGGAATAGAGATCTTCCTGGAGGGACCACTGGTTCAGTGTTGTTGTTCAGTTGTGAACAAGCACATGCAACATCTTTTGAATTTGTACTTACAACTAAAGTACCAAAGTCTTTCAGTGATAGCAGACAACATTTTGTTAAAGACTTAAGAGTCAGGAAGATTTCATTTTTATGACACATTACACCATTACACTGGGATTAAAAACCATTTGATGCTAATGGCTGTTTGTTTAATTTGATTTTGATGCACTTAATGGTTGTGTGGCATATCTGAAATAGTGTTGCTCAAACAAACACGCTGATTCCTGTTTTTGAATTTGCTCAGGTTGGAGAGCAGTGTGGTGCACAAATACACTCATCCAAGTGCCTTTATTGTGGCAGCTGAATGCACTTGCAGTGAAATGCACATTACTGCTCAGAAAATAATTACGATTCAAGAGCCTGTTGCAGAGATCGGTGTTATCAAGTGCTATGCTGGAAACCTGTCTTTTTATGAAACCAACTGCAAAGCCCTGTATGGAGAAGCCTTTCATATTCAAATGGAAGTAAAAGCAGGTAGGTACCAAAGTGAACCTAATATCAAATAATTCAGTTGAAATTTTGATATCTCTACATAACAGCATCGGCTTTAGTTTGAGCATATATTTGTTTTTTTCCCGAAATCATCTTTGACTTTTACTGTCACTTAAGTTTTATTTGTTTTCTATTCTTTAGGTACGAATGTGACCTACAGAATCGAAGCTGATGAAAAGCCGTTGTCCGGTTTATCTGTGGTCAGAGGAACTGAACCCCAGAACGTCACAGTGACATCAGAAATAGTGACGCAGCTCGGGTCTGGCTGCCACCATCTGACACTTTATGCGTCTAACACCGTCACATTCCTTGAAGTGTCCAAAGACCTGCAGGTACAGAAAATCAAACTAATAGTCTTCTTTTAGTACAACAGTAACAAAAATAATGATGTATCATCCCCAGGTTTCTGTTGAGCATGGTGATCATATGAATAAAGAATTTGAGTACTGATTGAAAAATTAGACTGTTTAAAATTCTTAATTAAATTTAACCTTTAATTATAAAACTTCTTTCAGATAATTAGGGAAATATCTGGGAAGACAAGAACATCTCTCTCAATTAAATTCACAATTATTTCCTTTTATCTTTTTTTTTCATACCAACTATGAATTTAAAAGTCTGCACTTTCATCCTGTCCCCATTAAGGTAATCAGTCATTTTAAGTCAAGGAACATAGTGTAAAAATGTGCCTTTGATCTAAGTTTAATCAAAATTAAACCACAAGGTCTGATGTCACTCAGCTGCCAGCTAACCTCCATAAACAGCAAGCTCAGCTCACCTGCTCTTCTTTGCATGGCACAAAAACTCTGGAAATATATTGGAAGTTTTTGTTACGGCCGAGAGGGCCAGGCGGTGAGTGTGGACTCAAATGCAGACACAGAGGGAGGCAAAACTGGAGTGAATACAGTGCTTTATTTACAGTGCGTAGTTTAATTACAGAGCAGGAAATAATGTAGGCTATGGACTGTGAAGGCTAAGAGGCCAGACTATGGAACATGGAGCTCAGACTGTGCGCTATGACTAAATGGTAAATGGCCTGTATTTGTACAGCGCTTTACTAGTCCCTAAGGACCCCAAAGCGCTTTACACGTCCAGTCATCCACACATTCACACACTAGACTAGATGCTAGATTTCGTGACCAGATCCTGGGGAGGGAAAAGGGGCAGCGGCCTGGGTGGAGGTACGCAGAGTCACTATAACAAGAAGAGACAGGCAGTCAGTGGCAGTCTAGTGAATGTCAGTCGGTGGATTCAACTATGATGGTTATGGCTTACACGTAGCAGGTGAAAGTGGCATGCAAGAGGTCCAAGGAGGGTCTGGAATACACTTATAGCAACAGGCCTGGCAGGGAGGCAGGCAGGCGAAGTGCCACGATTGAGGGGGTTACAACCAGATATCAGGAAACCAGCATCCAGACAGAGATAGGTGCAGTTCAGTTTGAGAAGCACAACGCCCAGGCAGGTAGTGAGTTAGCTGTAGATCTGGCAGGGGTCTGTTGTGAGCGCTGGTCTTATATGCTGGTGACTTGATTGGAATCAGGTGTGAAGGCTGATTGGAGTCTCCGCCTGAACGTGGAGCCCAGCAGAGTGGAAAAACCCCGCACTCACCCAGACCATGACAGTTTTATTCTTCTCATAGACAGTCACAATTTAGTATGTCAAGATTTTTCTTTATCAGACAATTTCTTACTGAATTAAAATGCTTTGTAGAGTATTTTTAATGTATCTTTAATGTATTTTCATAGTAAACACTAATTGCCAGATTAATGTGTTATCAGATTAACGTGTTATCTGCTTCTGTTATCTGATTAATGTGTTCCTCTGCTTTGTAATTCTGCTTATCCCACAGGTGTGTGTTCTGGAGAAAATAGTTGGACTTCAGGCCTCTGTGTTGACAGCGGGCGATGAATGTTTAGATTCCCCATTTATTACTTTTGATATTTCCCTTGTACGAGGAGAGCCTGTGATGCTCTTGTTTTCTCTTTCTGGAAACAATGGCTTGTTCACTGAAACCAGACAAATGAATACCAGAAAGGAAATGTTTGAAACTGAAAACCCAATTCAAGGTGAGCTTTAAAATGTAAATGGTAAATGGACTGCTTCTTAAGTAGTGCATTTTACCCCTCAGCCATAAAAGGCTAATTGAAGGTATTGTTGTCGTTCTGCCAGGTGGGCGGGCATGATGAATACCAAAGATTGTGAATGTGATAACTCAAGAACAAAGCAACATAGGACGTTCAAATTGATATCATAGGTGTATCTACTAAAAGTCTCAGACGCTCGGTGACCTCAACCTCAGGGTCAAAGATCAAGTTCTCCAAAAATCTTGTGAATGATAATCTACGAATAAGGCGATATAGTATTTTGAAATTGATAACACAGGTATTCCATAGTGTTAATGCATCTCATTTTCTACTCTGCCTAAGCACTCTAAGTGCTTTGCACAACTTACTTACAACTTACAATTTATGTTCATACACATTCACTCACATTGATGGATGCATTGGGTTGGTATGATGCAGACTGGAGCTGCCAGGGATCAAACCACCAACCTTCTAATTAGGACTGTAGATGACCTGCTCTACCTCCTGAGCTACAGCCACCCGAATTTGATGTCAGTCAAAATGTCTGAAACATGAATATTTACAGATTCTACTGCTGATTCATTGATTTTTTCCGTGTGTTTTTCTACAGGTTCTATAGAAGCAAAACTCAGAGTTTGGAACATCTTCTCCTCTCTTGAAGTGGTGCTGAATATATCTGCTTCTTGTGATAAAGATTTAGGCTTTAAACCCAGCGATCAAAATGACATTTTGTTTGGAATGAACAACAGACGGGTAATTACAGAAGTCCATCCAATTTATAGTTGTGTAGTTGTACTTCTAATGTAACTGTACAAAATAATATTTTAAGTAAATATTAACCCTCATCCTCACCTTTGTTCTACCTTACCTGACATTTATAAATGCTTGTGTTTTCAGAGAAAGAAGCATGTTAGAGTTGGCAGAGCTCTACTGACACTCACAGCTAACCGTTCAGCTACAATAACTCAAAGAGATGGAGGGGAAGGAGACTGCGGAAACGACGACTGTGGAAAAGGCAACTGCAAAAAAGGGGGAGGAGACTGTTGCAAAGGCGACTGTGGAAAAGGCGACTGCGAAAAAGGGGGAGGAAACTGTTGCAAAGGCGACTGCGGAAAAGGGGGAGAAGACTGTTGCAAAGGCGACTG
>NW_024586065.1:0-6030 GCF_018398535.1 Haplochromis burtoni
TTTACAGTATTTAATAATCCAGTAAAGTCCCGTTTCAGAACCTCCGACTGTTGTTTGGACACATCGTTTGACCCTGTATGCAGAACAATGTTTGTCACAGTTGGATATTCATCTGCAATTTGAAGAATTCTCTCCTTCAGGTTGTTGACCATATCGTTAGGAAAGCAGAGGACTTTAGTGTTCTCTGAGCAACAATTTCACAGATACAGATTGCCCTTTGTACCATTATAATTTTTGTATAAAGTAAAATAATTAGTCCAAAATAACATATACGTTGGGATATTCAATGTCTATCATTAGAAATAAACAAATACAAAATTAATTGGGGGTGTGGGGAGCTATACTCTTAGTACACCACACATCCAACCCCCTCACATAAACTGTTATAACTAGAGTGCTTATATATAACAGATACAGACAGACACACTCACATTCACACCCATGGGCAATTTAGAGTTACCAATTAACCTATCCCCACTAACTGCATGTCTTTGGACTGTGGGAGGAAGCCGGAGTACCCGGAGAGAACCCACGCAAACACAGAACATGCAAACTCCACTGTGCTGCCCTGCCAGAGTGAAAGCTATGGGAGATTTTAGACATGTTAGATTGTGTGAGTGGCGTGATGGTGTAGTGGTTAGTACTATTGGCTGAAATCAAGACGGTTTATGGTTTGAACCCTGGCTGGGTTTTCATAGTCATTTTAATATATCATTACATTCCAAATAGTTTCTTTATGCGTCTTTCAAATCAAGTAATTTATCATATTCAATAGACATTTCCTCCCTCTAAACATGCATATACCCCCTCCCCCTTCATTTTCATTCCCTTTTTTCTCCAGACTCCCATCCATTCTGCTGTGACCCTGACTGTGCAAAGTGAGTCGGCTTGTATTAGTATCACCCTACACTCATCACTGTCCATCAATTAGGCTGACACCAGCAAGGGCCCAAAGAGAAACATCTGCAGCTGCTGTGCTCGGAGCGCACTGTGCCTCACAGAGCTTACTGTTTGTCTAAGCCAAGGAGTCAATGCTAATTTGAAAATGGAAATACTGATGTAATTGGTCGATGGATGGTACCTTGATACTACATGATGTGGAATGCTATGGCTAAAGTAACAAATACTACAACCAGTGGTTTTCTTAGTCTTGATTGGGATGCATCTAGGTGTGCTATTTTTAAAATCATTACTAACGTAGTAAATGACATCACAGAACAAACCAAGACTAATTTAATTACATGAAAGCAAAGAAATGTAAATGGAAGCCAGACAGTATTCCCCCAGAAAAGTTACTGCAGGTTAGGTATTAAAGTACATTAAAATTACTTTAGAAGGCTTTATCGGAAATGACTAATAGCTGCTAATCATTATGCTAACTTATGCTTCCTGTCGGAAGTAAGGAGACTCTAGCATGAAACAAAGCACCATTCTCCACACCATTAGACAACCA
Source organism: Haplochromis burtoni (assembly GCF_018398535.1). Classification (NCBI taxonomy): domain Eukaryota; kingdom Metazoa; phylum Chordata; class Actinopteri; order Cichliformes; family Cichlidae; genus Haplochromis; species Haplochromis burtoni. The sequence goes on from NW_024586065.1 coordinate 1,454, forward strand.
CAAAGGCACTGCTACAAGGCAGGTAGCCATGGTTTTAGACAAAAACCTAACCCTACCAAGCATCCAACAGAAACTGGTATTCATCAGAGCAGGCAATATTTTTCTACATTCCTGATTTACTATCCATCCACCCTTTCTTTCTCTCTTGCTCATTTCCTTTGTTTGTCAGTATTCCGTCCATCTGCTCAACACATTCTTTTCATTCATTAATACACTTTCACCTCTACCCTTAATCACCCAAACCTGCTCTTCATTCTTTCCAGCCTAAGCTCTTGGGTCGTGTCCAAATTCATGGGCTGCATCCTCCTGAGGCCGCATTTGTAGGCCGATTATAGGCCGATTACGTCACAGCGACGCGCCGAAGGCTGTCCAAATTCGTAGACTCCTCCGAATGCAGCCGACAAATGCGTCCTCCTTTTCCCCGAATTTGAAGGATGGGTCAGGTGTGTCCTTCGTGGCCCACCATATCCCAGAATTCATAGCGCGGCCTAGCCAAACTCCAGTTTCCAGCAATGGCGGCTGCTACTAAGTTTTAAAATTACTCTTACTAATCTTTCTGGGTAACAAAATAAACTTTTAACATATTTTCAGGCGAGAAAGTAGCTGTGTAAACATCAAATATCTGCTCGGTTTATCAAGATATCGCATATTTGCTAAAGTGCTTCGACATTTTCGGAGACGTCTGTTACCCACCAGCTCGATAGCTAGCCGGGAGCTCGAGGGTTACTGGAGCCGCCGAGAACGGCACAACTCCTGGCACATCATTTTCAGATCACCGCGGACTTTCGCTGCTTGGGTTAAACGTAATATATAATTCACTTAGACAACCTACAAATGTTATTGTTCGGCTTTTTTCAGTGTTTTGTTTGTTCGTGAGTCAATCTGTTTGGCTGAGATTAAAGTTATTAGATTAGATAAAATAAAACTTTATTAATCCCCCGGGTGGGTTCCTTCTTGGTTTTCACACAGCTGACTAAACGTCAAACAGAAAACTGATTAAACAGAAGTGTGAGACGTTCGAGAGTTTACGCCAGTGTCCTGTTATATTTTAGATAGCAAGGAGCAGACGGCTGAGTTTATTAAACTCCACCGAGACAGCGGTGACGCTAATCTGAAGGCTGGACCGTCCAATTTCACAGCCGTTTACTTCCGGCCTACCCGACCCTCTGAGGACCCGGCCCACGTAGACAGCGAAGGCCGGGTCCTCAGGAGGATGCAGCCCATGAATTTGGACACGACCTTGGTCTAGCCAGTTGTGTGCTGTTTTTACAGGAAGGCAAGTAGAACCAATTGCTAAGATGACTACCAAGCCTGTTCAACTTGCCTGTTTTATGGCCACGGTTAGAGCTCCTGTCCCCTCTCCATCGTGGTTTCTTGCTGTTCTATTAAAGGAATAATTAAGAACTTTTTCAAAGACCATCCTCTCTACGTCACGTTACCCCACATGATTCGCGGGGGAAAAACTTTTCCGTTACGATGCTAAATCACTGTAATTCATTTACCCTCTAATGCTAGCTGCATTTCTATACGAAGTGCAGGTCTAACTGATCTCAGAACAGTAACAGCTGAGCCAGTGGCAGCTTGCCTCGCATTCTGCTCTCCCATCAGTTTACAGTCACAATTCACATGTACAAACTACTAGAAACAAGCTGCTGGGCTCTCAGGAAATTGATAAACTGATTTAGTTTAAGAAATCAGTCACATTGGTCTTTGCAGTAGCCCTTTTTCACCAATCATAATGGGGGGGCTCAGCAGTCCTGAGAGGTGGATTTGACTAAATGGTTTCATTAAATCCAGTTTAAGTTAACTTATATAGCATTTATACCCAAGTGGCCTCACGACCACCTCTCTGTTTTGGTGGATAATGTAGCTCTTTTTAAGATATCAGTCTCCAGCTTGCACTGGGGCTGTTTGAAACAGAGTGTGAAGCAGTGGGAATGACAAATAGCATTTCCAAGTCTGAGGCCATGATTCTCAGCCAGAAAAGGGTGGCTGGAGCACTCCGGGAAGGGGATAAGTTGCTACCACAAGTCGAGGAACATTGTTCCTTTGGCCTCTTCCTCATCAAACCCAGAATTATCCATTGGATTGCAAAACAGAGAAGCATGATTTGTCACTACAGAGAACACCTCTTCACTGCGCTAGAATCCCGTGGTGCCATGCTTACACCACTGCATCCAGTGCTTTGCATTGCACTTGGTGATGTAAGGCTTAAATGCAGCTTTTTGGCAATGGAAACTCATTTCATGAAACCCTCTATGCACTGTTCTTGAGCTGATCTGAAGGCTGGAGCTCAAAAGCCTTTGACTGTGCAGAAAGTTGGCAACCTGTGTGCATTATGCACCTCAGCATCTGCTCACACTGTGCTGTGGACATAGAAGTGATTGGAACACCAGAATTAAATTATTTGGATGGGTGAGTGAATACCTTTGGCTATGTAGTGATGTCCTTCAGCAAATACAGTAAACAAATATGTAAGGCAGCCTTTATTCATTTGCTCATTAGAAATATCCTGTCTCAGAGTGACGCTGAAAAACTAGTTCATGCATTTATTACTTCCAGGCTGGACGACTGTAATTCATTATTATCAGGATGTCCTAAAACCTCCCTGAAAAGCCTTCAGTTAATCCAAAATGCTGCAGCAAGAGTCCTGACAGGGACTAGAAAGAGAGAGCAGATTTCTCCTGTTTTAGCTTTCTGTTAAATCCAGAATTCAAAATCCTGCTCCTCACATACAAGGTCTTAAATAATCAGGCCCATTGAACCAAATCACCTCATACCCATATGGAAAAGAAATAGAAAAAACTTATAAAAGACTTGCATCAGATGTGGCCTACTTCATATAATGAATCATATAAGGCGTATATGAAAGTGGCCACTTTCATATATTGTTTTAGTAAGTATCCAAAAATATACAAGTTTCATTTATATAATTTTTCAATGGATCTTATATCTGTTTTCACTCTTGTATGCTTTTTATACAAGTTTCACACAAGACAGATACAAACTTTATAAGATTTATATATATCTTTTCCATATGGGGAAGTCAACATTAAGTATGATGAACTGGTTCTGATGTTTTATTAATAAGAAAAGTAAGAAACTGAGATTCTGCATCCAAGAAGAAGGCAGCAGCAGGGAGAATTTCACTGTTTCATCCAGGAGCTGAAGCTGCCGCTTTCATACGTATTTCAGGAGGGCAGTTTGGACTTTGGTTAGCAGAGGTGGGACCTCATCTAAAGAGGCAAAGAAATCGTTTCAGAGAGCCGACTGGTCTGGAGTAGAGTAGCTGTGTGTCTGAGTTGAAATAGGATTATTTATCACTGCACTTGTTGAAAATGCAGTGACCCGAGTCGTCAGATCTGTGTATTTGGATTCCAGCAATCAAAAATAAATGGCAGGAAATTTGTTCAGTGAAATTACGCAGCTAGAGTCAACGGCTGCATTAAGAATTGGTAAGTCCAAAACACAAAATATTTGAATAGATTTTACACGTCTAGTGTGTAAACGCCTTCTCAATGGTACACAGCAAGGATGAAATGATCCTTATTTTTTTCAGCCAAAAGCACCATCGCAATAATCTCTACAGAGGTCAAGTTATTGTTTAGAGCTAAAATTGTGCATTTCACAGAGAATCACTTGACACTACAGTGGTGTATGTTTGTGTGTATTTTACAGCAATGGTACACGAGCACAATGACCCTTATAGGAACATGGCTGACTGACCGTGTGGACCTGCAGCTCCATGTTTATCAGTTGAAGGTTCTCATTAGAATTGTCAAGGTGAGAATTACTTGCTATTATAAACTCAGCAAAAAAAGTAAGGAAATTTGTGTTTGGCTAATTTTTCCTTCATTGTAACACTGCTTCTAGCCAATAGATCTTATCCTCTTAGCCTGTTTATTTTCCCTTAAATATTGCAACAGTTATAATGAAAATGTATTTTTGGGTTAACGACAGAATTGAGCCTATTGGTTGTGCCCATGAAAAAACTTCGACCCTGCTGCAGTGTTCGCTTGGTGTCTGATTCAAGCATGCCCTATTTGACTTATCTGAATAGGGTACCTGCCATAGGGCATGGGTATCAAACTCCAGTCCTCCAGGGCTGGTGTCCTGAAACTTTTCCATGTGTCCCTGCTGCAACACACCTGAATAAAATTAGTAGGTCATTAGCAAGACTCTATAGAACTTGATTGCATGCTTAGGTGGCGACCCCCAACCCTATTCAAGTAAATAAAAGTGAAGTAGCATGTTTGAAAAAAACGTACTTCTAAACATATTTTTAGTTCACCATGTTCATTCATTCATGAGCTGCTGTAACAGGAATCAAATGGCTGAATTGCCACCTCAGTGTGAAGTCAAGTTCTATAGAGTATCAATTAAGGGAGAATAAAAGAATATATATACATACACACACACACACACACACACACACACACACACATATAAATACAGAGACATATATAAATAAAATATACGAAGGGGATAAATAGAATAAATAGGAATAAAAATAAAAATACAAGTGAATTGCACATTTCAAGTATTGAGGTCTATTGCACCGTTGACTATTAACAAAA
>NW_024586066.1:0-6029 GCF_018398535.1 Haplochromis burtoni
AAAACAAAACAACCAAATGAGGAAGCTAGCATCTTCTTTATGTTATACTAGCTATGGCTTATTTAGCATCTTAACAGATGCTAGCATTGTATTTAGCATCTTAACAGATGCTAGCATTGTATTTAGCATCTTAACAGATGCTAGCATTGTATTTAGCATCTTAACAGATGCTACCATTGTATTTAGCATCTTAACAGATTGCTATCTACCAGATTAATACGTTTTATGTGATATTCACAATTTAAACATTTAATTAATATATTTTCCCATAATATCATCAAAACTTACCTCACTTGTTTAGTCCACAGGCTCAAATGTGTACCTTTAATACTCTTTGTCCTTCAGGCTTAAAAGTGTGGTCCATGTGTACATGTGATGGAGGCATGCACAGTGCCAGTAGGTGGTCTCAATAGCCATGCAGCAAGCTTGTGCTCTGTACATGTGATTAAGGAATGGCATGGATATTCAAGTGTATTTGAATTGCATTTGTTTGTTTTTGTCAATACTATGCTAAAATATACTTTGCTAAACTATATTTAAGTTCCCTAAGAAGAGCCAACCTTCAATTTTGAAAATTCCCACTTTATTCTCATTAATTCCCGTTTATTCCCATAAATTCCCGTTAATTCCCATGGAAAGACTCCATCTTTGAAAATTCCGGGAATTTTGCAACCCTAGTCTGCACAAAGACAGAAAGCTTTATAGCCATTTATGACGTCAGCAGAATTCAGAAGCATTCCCCTATCTCCTTCTATGTCCTTCTATGGCTAAGAACAACAAGATGTTCCAGATGTTTCCACTCATGCTTTCTGGGAACCTACACAATTTTTGTATACAGTTTGTGTATTCTGTGTAATTGTGGGTTCAGGCCAACAAAAGTCCATTGTCCTTATCTGACTCACTGTGGAGCGCCTGGACCTCCAGCTCCTCTGGTGCTATTTGCCTGACAGAGTATAGTATTATATCTAGAATGTGTTTCATCCTGCGTGCTCTGAAATAAATGATAAATGATACGTGATAAACTGGAGATAAGTAATACAGACTAATGAAGTAATGATGAAATAATGACTGCATATAATAACAAAGTGACCGTAAAATAACATGTTTTTCTCGACACAACTTTGTATATTTAATATTATAATATTCATAATAGGTACTGTTGCCCTTAAGACATTTCTCTGAATAAATAAGTTAATAAGTTTAATAATATAATTATTATGAAATTATAGCTATTATAATAATTGTGAAAGAATTTTTCATAAAAAAATTAATATTTGTTGTTAAAATGAATAATTTATTCTTTACATACGTTTTAGATAAAAGGAAAATATCGCTAAAATGTATTTCCTGTTCTGACGGCACACTTCCGGTTTTGGTCAAGCACTCAGTTTTTGCTGAGAAACGGGCTCCACACTAGTGATGGTAAATTTGATTCTTTTCACTGAATCGAGTTGTAATGAGTCACTCATGAAAGCAAAAAATGTACATTTTCACTCAAACTTAATTTGTGTCTCTTTTCATGTAAATCCTACTGCTAAGATGAATGATTCTAAAAGAAAACAACTATTTTATAGAGCAAAAAAGAGCAAAAACATTTCTAAAATTAAGCAATTTCCTATCAAAATTGCTTAATAAACATTTATTTTGTTTATTTTTATTTTATTAGTATTTTCCTTAAATGTGTCAAATATATATTTTCTCATCTAAATGTCCACTGAGCTGTGAGCCAGGGGGCGGTAATGCGCCTTAACATTGGTTGCCAACCAAGAAGAAGAAGAAGCTGTGAGCCAGGAGGGAGGGGGTGAGTGAGTGATTCGTTTGCTCTACGATTCAGCACAGGAGGGAGGGGGTGAGTAGCTCAAATGTGCTGTTAGCATGTTAGCAGAGCGATGCTACTGTGAACCGAGGAGCTATTGTCTTGATGTGAGCTTCTACTCAGGGTTTTTTCTTCCAGTTCAGAGCAGAAATTTTTTGTTAAGATACTGGATGTTGTGTTTTTCTCCACAATTTTAATTATAAGCTAGATACATTGCTGCTAACAGCAACAGGGATGAGTCAGTGAGTCAGTTGGGCTTGTGAATCATGATTCATGAGTCAGTAAAGTGATTCTCGAGTATTGAACGATTCGTTCATGATTCGCGCATCACTACTTCGCATGCTAAAGGCAATATGGAGATGTAATCAGATGCCATCTACTCTGAATTATCAGGCTGGAATGCTGTAAGTTACCTTACACAGGGGCCATGCTAATCTTCTCTATATCGTATCCAATTTAGCGTACGCGCTTGCCGAAACAAGCGAAACAACAGTGCTTGCTTCGGCAAGTGTGTACGCTAAATTGGATACGATACAGAGAAGATTAGCATGGCCCCTGCGCAAGGATAACACGCAAATTCATGAAGTGTAAGTTACCTTATATGACAGTTTATACAGATAGCTTTGGATATTATTGCATATTTTGCTAACATGAATGTGTTAGTGAGAGTATTGCTCTTTATTGATGTAAACACGATTCTACCTGTTGAGATGGAGTTTATTTTCTGTCATTTCAGTTTTCACCAAATGTTCATGGAGACAATTAAATAAGCTGCAACTAAACTCCAGGGTCTTCATTTGTGGTTTAACTTGGTGTCACCAACATCCTTGTTGAAAACACTACAGGCACTTTTTTTTGGTTGGGGTATTTAAAACATTATTTTTCGAAACAGAAGTAGGACTTCACACTGACACACAAAGATTAAGATATTACACAAAGAATTCCCATGTTAACACTGCTGACCTCAGCATGTTTAATAAAAACACCATAAAACATCACAGTTTTAGTATAGATCTCTCTGAGTGCTTTTGTTTTATTTTTTTTGTTCCTTCATTGACTCCAGCATCACTGCTCTCTCTTTCTGTCTGCTGTTTATTCAGAAACAGAAGAAGAAGTCTGGATGTGGTGTGCACCAGTGCCAGGACTGCAACAAGACCTTTAAGTCAAAACACAATTTAAAGCTTCACCAGAGAATTCACACCGGAGAGAGACCACACAGCTGTGATGAGTGTGGCGCAGCTTTCAACACTTTAATCACTCTACAAGTCCACCAGCGCATCCACACAGGAGAGAAACCCTACAACTGTGAAGAGTGCGGCGCAGTCTTTGCACTTTCAGATACCCTGAAAAAGCATCTCCGTGTCCACACTGGAGAGAAACCTTATGTTTGTGACGAATGTGGCAAACGGTTTACAGAGTCCGGCTCCCTCAGGGGCCATCAACGGTTGCACACTGGAGAGAAACCATATAGCTGTGACCTGTGTGACAAAACCTTTGCATACCTGGGGGCCCTAAAGACCCATCGCCGTAGCCACACTGGAGAGAAGCCATACTGGTGCGACAAGTGCAACAAAACCTTCACTCAGCGGTCCAGTCTAAACCTCCACAGGCGTGTGCACACTGGGGAGAGACCGTTCTGGTGCGAAACGTGCGGGGAAACGTTTGTTTGGCAAAACAGCCTGAAGGAGCATCAACTCTCTCACACCGGGTACCCGTGCAGTCGCTGCGGGGACGTGTTCCCTGATCGAAGCCTTCTGTACAATCACAACCTTGGTCACAGGTGGAGAGATAAACAGGTCAAGAGAGCAATGCAAAAGAAAGCTGAGGCTGGGAATCAACAGCCTGTGTAGAGGTTTCAGCTTTTGCCTCTGTAGCAGGGGCAATAAGAACTGACTTGTGGGCACGACCTTCAGACTCACCGTCTGATGACAAAACTGACCTCAGTCCAGCCCAAGCAGGAAAACGGATGAAGGGTATGGAGTTTTTTATTTGACAAATGATTAAAATTCCTTTTTACTGCTTCTGATTTCAAACTAAGTTTTGTCAGCTTGATAAAGAAATGACTGAAACACTTGTGGGGCCTGTTTGGTGGACTGATGTTGATCTTAACTGATTTCATTTTACTCCTTTTCTTAGTTTAGGCTTATTGTTCTAATCGTTTTTGCTGCTTTAACCGTTTTTGATTTTATTTTGTTGTTTAGGGATTTACTTTTAGGTCTTTTATTGCTGATTATTTTCTTGTGTTCTTTTCTTCATGTTTCCTGTTCTGATTTGTTTAATTTAGGTCTATACAGAGTCTTTAAAGGTGAGCTTTTACGCTTTGTATTTGCACCTGGATTAAGATATCCTCTCTAAATAAAGGTTTTCTTTTTGAATCCTTCCAGTTTCTTTTATGCAGTGTTCCGCAGTCATGGGTCGTGTCCAAATTAATGGGCTGCATCCTCCTGAGGCCACATTTGTAGACCGATTCCGTCACAGCGACGCGCCAAAGGCTGTCCAAATTCGTAGACTCCTCCGAATGCAGCCGACAAATGCGTCTTCCTTTTCCCCGAATTTGAAGGATGGGTCGGGTGTGTCCTGCGTGGCCCACCATATCCCAGAATTCATAGCGCGGCCTAACCAAACTCCAGTTTCCAACAATGGTGGCCGCTACTAAGTTTTATTATTACTCTTATTATTCTTCCTGGGTCACAAAATAAACTTTTAACATATTTTCAGGCGAGAAAGTAGGTGTGTAAACATTAAATATCTGCTCGGTTTATCAAGACATCGCATATTTGCAAAAGTGCTTCGACGTTTTCGGAGATGTCTGCTACCCACCAGCTCGATAGCTAGTTGGGAGCTCGAGGGTTACTGAAGCCGCCGAGAACGGCACAACTCCCGGCACATCATTTTCAGATCACCGTGGACTTTCGCTACTCGGGTTAAACGTAATATATAAGTCACTTAGACAACCTAAAAATGTTATTGTTGGGCTTTTTTCAGTGTTTTATTTGTTCGTGAGTAAATCGGTTTGGCTGAGATTAAAGTTATTAGATTAGATAAAATAAAACTTTATTAATCCCCCGGGTGGGTTCCTCCTTGGTTTTTACACAGCTGACTAAACGTCAAACAGAAAACTGATTAAACAGAAGTATGAGACGGTCGAGAATTTACGCCAGTGTCCTGTTATATTTTAGATAGCAAGGAGCAGACGGCCGAGTTTATTAAACTCCACCGAGACAGCGGTGACGCTAATCAGAAGGCTAGGCCGTCCAATTTCCCCAGCCGTTTACTTCCGGCCTACCCGACCTTCTGAGGACCCGGCCCACGTAGAACACGAAGGTCCTCAGGAGGATGCAGCCCATAAATTTGGACACGACCATACTGGCTCATGCAGGTGGCAGAAATAAAACTATCAGGTACTCCTGAGAGAACAGGGCGGAGTCTGGAAAGATGAAGGTGACCTCTATCAGAGTTGTTACTCAAGCTTTCACTGAAGCTTCATGAATCATAACTGATGGAGAAATAATGACTTTTTTTTTATTTTAGTTTCCTCTTGATTTTTATCTTTAAGGCTGCAAAGAGAACAACACTTTGGTCAGTGTGCTGATGTTTATTTTGCTGAGTCAGTATTCATGTTGCTGCTGACTGAATGCAGAAATATCAGCATGGAGCAATAACCAATAATGTTATGAGCATCATTCCAATATCTGATCAGCAGCCGCAGTCACAGGTCAGAGGAATGGACACATTTATGTAAGATGATGTTCTGAGCGTTTTAATAAACACTGAAAGAAACCGAGGGTGAGCAGAGCAGGTTTCCACACTCTGACAAGACTTTGACTGGAGACATGACAGCTTCTGTTGGAGAGGAACATTTAAGAGAAGAGTAACAGAGACACGTGACTACAGGGTGTGTGTGTGTGGGGGGGGGCTATAAAAGTGAGGTGAAGAACACTGGAAAAAAAGGGATTGGCCAGCTCTTGGATTTACATAAGCATCTTGTGTGTATTTAACACAATTGCCTCATGCTTTAAAGTTAAGTGTAACTCTAAAGTGTAGAAACTACATGATATGCAGAGAATGTAGATTAAATTGTTCATATCATGTTCAAGTGAAGTAAGTCAATAATATAGCAATGTTAAATCCCGTGACACTGCATTGGTTTCAGACTCGCGCTCTTTAGATCGTGGTTTCAGGAAGGCATCCATCTCAGTCAAGTCGAGCAGCC
>NW_024586067.1:0-6027 GCF_018398535.1 Haplochromis burtoni
TACGAGGAGCTAAATTCTCGTGTTTGTCTCCAGACCACAGTGCATGGCCTGAAGCTCCAGAGGGGGAGAACCTGGATGCTCTGAATGAACTGGTCGACCCAAAAAGCAAACTCTGATTCACTCATGGGACGCGCGAGAGCACAAAATCCCCACGCCAAAAAGCATCGTGGACTCTGAGCCACAAACACTGTTAAGCACACCGTGCTGGCCTGGTTAGAAAGTCTGTATTTGTAGTGTGTGACTGATTATTAAGAATCTGCACATAATTGTATGTAATTAATAGCACTACAAGATTTGTAACATTCCAGCTGCTGAAATGTACATATCGTTTTTCTTTCCAATGCTCTTGTCAGTAAGTCTTTGAACAAAATTTAAAGACTGTGATATTGTTCTGTAAAACAGAACAATATCACTTGTATTTTTTATTTGTTTTATTTAACCTCTTCGTGTCTGTTTTGAACTCATTATCTCATAAAAGAGTCTTAAAAGATGTCTAATTATATATTAAACAGATGGGAAATACTTAATATCATATTTAGCACTTCTTTTGTTACAGCAGTTGACAGGAATATGAAATGACATTAGTACTAATAATGATAATATGTGGAAAGGGATTCTCTGCCTGGCAGATATGTTGTATTATAGAAGGTTACAGCATGTGGTATCAAAGGTTTCCTGCATCTGTTCTTGGTGAATTGTGTAAATTGCATTTGAGAAACCAAAGAATGTGATCCCCATTATTAGAAATGGGAGTAAGCTCTCGACAGCATGTAGATGATTACAAACTGTTCTCGCAGTTTTGACCTGTGTGCGTTTTAGTTTCGCTCTTACAGCAGGCGACAGGGAAGGGGCGTTTGAAAATAAATGTTAGAGCAAATGCAAGCAGAAAAACGCCTCTTGCTGACGTAATGTTTGCCTCCTTGTATGTGTGAAGTTGAGGTTTGATTGACATATTATCCACTAATTGGTCGGTGATTTTAACCAGGCAGGTAATGCAGTGATAATGTTAATTAACTATTTAAAGGTAGTTAATCGCTGTTAACTTTGTCCGAGGAAGTGAAAATCGTCAATGTCAGCATTTTTGTGTTTGTTACAATTACAACATCACAATAATTCCAGTAAAAAAACTGTCCCTATTCACGCTTCCACTTTCGTCTCACTTTACGGAAGCACAGCTTCATACATTTTGCGGTCAGCATTACTAAAACATGGACCACAGTAGTGAACAGTGCTATTACATCCAGGCTGAAGTACTGGAACCAGTAGAGTTCACGGAGAGCCGATTTGAGTTGCTTTGCTCCTTTATGCCGCATCACAAATTCTGACTCCCTCGGCTTTCCTCAGCGGTACCACGCAACAAGGATGGGGGCTTCCAGTGTTTTCCGACCGGGCTTGTTCAACCATAAAGTTGCAATAGTGACAGGTGGAGGCACCGGGATCGGTAAAGCTATCTCTGCGGAGCTGCTGGAGCTGGGTGAGTGAGTTCTAATAGTTGTTGTAGTGCAAAGAGTCTGAAGTGAGGAGCAGCTGAGTGACAGCAAGTGAACTTCGACACAGTTACAAACAAGTCTGTAAGAGTCGCACCAGTGACCGCGGTCAAGTGCGCGCAGGGACACTGTGAAAGTGTGGCTGTGAGTGTTTGCTAACATCTGGAAACACCAAACATCTGGTGGCTTTCAGTGTTGTTTCACAGTAAATTGACTCGAAGCTTTATTTCGGAAAGTGCTGTAATTGTTTTTCGTGGCTCACTTGTTGGTCTTCAGGCTGCAGTGTGGTGATCTCCAGCAGAAAGGCAGACAGGCTGGAGGCAGCAGCTCGGGAGATGAGACAGAAAATCCCTCCCTCCAGTCCTGCAAGTGTCACTGCTGTGCCCTGTAACATCCGCAGCGAGGAGGAGGTGAGCAGCTCTGCATCTGCTGCTCGTTTCAGTGCGTAAGTGGCTGATTTTCTTTTTGTCTTTCTGTCATTTGAAGGTGAAGGCTCTTGTGTCATCAGTGCTGAAGCGATATGGCCGTATAGACTTTCTGGTGAACAACGGAGGAGGTCAGTTCAGCAGCCCTGCAGAAGACATGTCCTCTAAGGGCTGGAAGGCTGTGGTAGACACCAACCTGACAGGAACCTTCCACTGCTGCAAGGAGGGTGAGCCGGGCACAGATAACACAGGCTTTGGTGTTTGTGGTTTGGTCTTTCAGCGTGACCGTCATTGTTCTCCCCTCCAGTCTACACAGCATGGATGAAGGAGCACGGAGGCGCCATCGTCAGCATCATCGCCAACATGTGGAACGGCTTCCCAGACGCGGCGTAAGAACAGTTTCCCTCATTATATACACACAAATCTGCAAAGTCACACAGTTTAAAAAAAAATAAATTAATTTGCCTGCTGCGTGGTGTGTCTCCTCCTCCCCGACAGCCACACAGGAGCAGCGAGGGCAGCGGTGGATAACTTAACTAAGAGTCTCGCCATCGAGTGGGCAGCCTCGGGGGTCCGAATCAACGCTGTTGCACCTGTGCGTACAGCTCAGCACTTAATCCGTTTTGTTTCAGTTTTTCAAGATGCGCATGATTTTCATCTCTCTGTTTGGCTGCAGGGTAAAATCTTTTCCAAAACAGCGATGGAGAACTATAAAGGGAATAGACCAGATCTTTTCAAGATGTCCGTTCCATTCACTCCTTCGAAGAGGCTGGGAGTGCCCGAAGAGGTTTGTTAGAGAAAAAAGTCTCCTTAAAATGTGTTACAGACAGAATGACTTTAACATATAACTCGGAGTAATTCTAATTCTGAAAAACGAAAAAAGAACCCAGACCCCAAAGGTCTCACAGTGCTCCATAAACAGCATTAGGATATAAAGAAGTTGTGAAGCCATACAATAGAAGGAGAAAGGTTAAAGCACAACTGTACTGAACAATTTTTGAATTGCCGTCTTTGCCCAGGTCTCATCTGCAGTGTGCTTCCTGCTCTCTCCTGCTGCTTCCTACATTTCTGGAGCCACGTTGAAGGTCGATGCGGGACAAAGTTTGTATACATCCATGTGGGAGATACCGAGTACGTATAGCTCTCTAACACAACTGCACTGTAGTCTTCCCAGTATATATTAGATTTAGTACGAGGAGCTAAATTCTTGTGTTTGTCTCCAGACCACAGTGCATGGCCTGAAGCTCCAGAGGGGGAGAACCTGGATGCTCTGAATGAACTGGTCGACCCAAAAAGGAAACTCTGATTCACTCATGGGACGCGCGAGAGCACAAAATCCCCACGCCAAAAGGCATCGTGGACTCTGAGCCACAAGCATTATCAAGCACTGTATTTGTAGTGTGTGACTGATTATTAAGAGTCTGCACATAACTTTATGTAATTAATAGCACTACAAGTGTCCAGAGGTAAAGATTTGTAACATTCCAGCTGCTGAAATGTACATATTGTTTTTCTTTCCAATGTTCTTGTCAGTAAGTCTATGAGCAAAATTTAATAAAACTGTAAAACAGAACAATATCATTTGTGGGTGTTTTTATTTATTTAACCTCTCCGTGTCTGTTTTGAACTCATTATCTCATAAAAGACTCTAAAAGATCCCTGATTACATTAAACAGATGGGAAATACTTTATATCATATTTAGCACTTCTTTTGTTACAGCAGTTGACAGAAATATGAAATTACATTAGAAAAACGCCTCTTGCTAACGTATTGCTTGCCTCCTTGTATGTGTGAAGTTGAGGTTTAATTTACATATTATCCACTAATTGGGGGATAATATGTGGTAATTATTTAAAGGTAGTTAATCGCTGTTAACTTTGTTCGAGGAAGTGAAAATAGCATTTTTGTGTCGTTTACAATTACAACATATATTACAGTAACCCCAGTAAAAAACACACACACACAAACTGTACTTATTCCTGCTTCCTCCTCCGTCTTAGTGATCCTTCCAGTTGTGTCCTTCATCTTCTCTATCCATTGACGAGTCTTGTGGTCCGTTTCCAATATGAACTCCCATCCAAGAAGATAATACTTAAAGGAATAGGATGACTATTTCATCAAGGTAAACTGCAGCAAAATCAGATATGTCAGACAGTACCTGATCCATCAGTGTATGGAACGTTGCTGGGGCACCATGCAGTCCAAAAGGCACGACTTTAAACTGGAACAAGTCCTGCGGGGTCCAGAAAGCAATCAGCTCTTTTGAGTGCCCAGTCAGTGGTACCTGCCAATAACCCTTGCAGAGGTCTATTATTGTTAGATATCTTGCCTTCCCAAGGTGCTCAACTATGTCATCAATGCAGGGAGTTGGATGTGAATCAGATTTTGGAAGGCCACCACTTTGTTGGAGCTTGACCTGATTAAAGCACTTAAGATCAACAATATAGATGGGAAATTTACATACAAAAAAAAGAGGAACTGGTATGGATCTGCGAGAACCCTAATAAAAGTGAAATAATGGGCGGTCATTCACTTCCTCTTATGGAGGATTTGTCCACAAAACTGGCTGGTGCTACACACTATAGCCAGAATGTTTAACCTGAGCTTATCATCAACTGCATCTTCACCCTGACAGTCGCAGTGACTTGCTTCAGCACCTTCTGCCTTCGAGAAGATGATGCACACAGCTCTGAAACATCTACCAGGAGTGCAGAACTACTTGGATGACATTATAGTGTACGGGCATTCCAAGGAAGAACACGATGAACATCTACAGGCTGTTCTCCAGCGTCTAACCAATGTTGGTCTGCAGATCAATTCCAGTAAAAGTTCATTCGGGCAGAAACATATTCTGTTCCTGGGACATGTCATTTTAAAGGAGGGCTTGTGCCCTCACCCAGACCAGCTGACTGGCATCTCTGAAGCTTCTGCACCAAAGGTGCAGGCTTAACTTCATGGTTCAGCAAATTTCTACCAAACTATGCAACAGTAGTAGAGCCACTGCAACAGCTACTTTGAACAAATAACGTAGCTGAACTAAAATGGACCGATGCAGCAAATGAAAGCTTAAATAAGCTGAAAGAAATGCTCCTGAAAAGCCCAGCACTTGCAATCTACAACCCAAAGCTGCCAACGTGATGGAGCGCATCATTGCTTTTGGTTCCCGCACCCTGTCTCCAGCTGAGAGGAAATATTCAACAATAGAACAAGAGGCCCTCGCCTGAGTATGGGCAGTTAAAAGATGAAAGACGTAGATATGGGGACACCGATTTACCCTAAGAACAGATCATCAAGCTCTCACCACTCTGCTAAGTACTAAAGAGATGAACAGAGCTGGCAGGAGGATTGCACATTGGTCAACTAGACTGATGTTTTTCCAGTACAACATGGAGTATCGTCCTGGGAGCCAGAATATCATGGCAAACAGCCTGTCACGTGTTCCCTTGCACACCACTGACATAGCTGAAGATGCTGAACAGGATTTCATCACAGAGCTAGCTGAAATCTCTCCTCTCTTAACATCACTTCCACTTTTTGATTTTAAAGCAGAATGTGAGGATTGCCCCAAACTAACAAAACTGAGACTGACCATTCTTTCGAAAGTGAAAAAGTCCCTTCTAGATGAAGTCAAACCTTACTTCCTCTTGCGAAATGAACTGGCAGCAGAGTCACGAAGTCAAGAGCCTAGAAGAACATGAAAGCATAGTTCGCACTAAACGACGCCTTAGAGAACTGCGCTGTTGGCCACACATAGATGAAACTGTCCACACAATTCTGCACGTCCTGCCAGGCTTGTTATAAAACAGCTACTGTTTCACCTGCTCCTTGCAACTCATCAAGTTTCCAGAAGGTCCATTTAAACTTGTTGTGGTCGACATTGTTGGTCCATTTGAACATGGGACCTATGACTGCAGGTTTGTTACTGACTATTTTAGTAAGTGGCCTAAAGTTGCATTCACCCCAAATGCCACAACTGCAACTGCTTGCATTCCTTACTTCTGTTTTTGCCTGTGAAGGAAACCCCTGCACCATTACCACCATTAATGGTCCACAGTTCACATCCACTGCCTTTACTTATTTTCTGACTGAACGTTGCATTAATCACATGAAGACA
>NW_024586068.1:0-6025 GCF_018398535.1 Haplochromis burtoni
AGAAGGAGGATGAACGCTTATGACCTTGTAGTACCATATCACCCTATTAGAGCACTTCTCTCTCTGCAGGCCTACTGTGTTGTTCCTAGAGTATAAAGTAGATGGGAGCAGAGCCTTCAGTTCAGGCTATTGTCAGGGCTCTGTGTGCGGGCAGGCAGAGATGAGGATCCAAATGCAGGACTCGGAAAACGGAATGTAACTCAAAAACCTCAGCTTTATTGCTGGCAGGAAAACAAACATGAAGTGAGGATGGAACACTGAGACCAAGGACACACAGGCATAATCTGATGGTACGACGCGACACCGAGCATGGGAAAACACAGGGCTTATATACACAGGGTAGTAACGGGGGAATCGGCAACAGGAGGGAGACACAGCTGGGAGAGATCAGGGCTAACGAGACAGGGGGAACAAAGCTGCACACACTAACATCAGACAGGAAACAAGAATCAAATACAGGAGACATGGACTCAACACAGAGACAGAAAATGAAACATGGAACTGAACTATACATGAAACCACCATTCCTAAAACATGGATAATAGAAACATGAAACTAATAATAATAATAATAATAATAATAAACATCACAACAAGAGAATGAGAAACAATCCAAAACACCAAGATAACTGAAACACAAAGTACCAGAGAAACAAAGAATAATCCATGATGCAAAAGTGAACCAAAACATAATAAACTCAAAATACTGGGTCCAACGGACCCAGAACCGTGACATCTTCTGTGGAACCAGCTTCCAGTTTGGATTCAGGAGACAGACACTATCTCTACTTTCAAGATTAGGCTTCAAACTTTCCTTTTTGCTAAAGCATATAGTTAGGGCTGGACCAGGTGACCCTGAATCCTCCCTTAGTTATGCTGCAATAGACGTAGGCTGCCGGGGATTCCCATGATGCATTGAGTTTTTCCTTTCCAGTCACCTTTCTCACTCACTATGTGTTAACAGACCTCTCTGCATTGAATCATATCTGTTATTAACCTCTGTCTCTCTTCCACAGCATGTCTTTATCCTGTCTTCCTTCTCTCACCCCAACCAATCGCAGCAGATGGCCCCGCCCCTCCCTGAGCCTGGTTCTGCTGGAGGTTTCTTCCTGTTAAAAGGGAGTTTTTCCTTCCCACTGTCGCCAAAGTGCTTGCTCATAGGGGGTCATATGATTGTTGGGTTTTTCTCTGTATCTATGAAGCGCCTTGAGGCGACTTTTGTTGTGATTTGGCGCTATATAAATAAAATTGAATTGAATGAATTGAATAGAATTTGTCTGATTTTTTAGAACAGTGTAGCCTTATTCCCTGGGCTCTAGGACCTCTGGAAAGGGGGGTCCACCAATGGGCGGGGGGGTGTTCTGTGTGTGTGTTTGTGTTGTGGCACTGACTGGATGAGGAGAAAAGCCCCTGATGTTCCAGTCACTCTCCCTTGATTCTGCTGGATTAACTGGACACACATCCAAAATCAAAAAAAAGAAAGAACCAGATATATGCACAGCAAATACACGCGCACACCCATGCACACACACACATAAACTGGTATAAACTGCATTAGATTGAATGAAACACAGATATGTTTACTGTATGTCAGAACGCATTGTTTAAATAGGAACTCATGAATATATATGTGCAGGTAGGGGTATGCACACAATCATTTCAACATTATTAC
Source organism: Haplochromis burtoni (assembly GCF_018398535.1). Lineage (NCBI taxonomy): Eukaryota > Metazoa > Chordata > Actinopteri > Cichliformes > Cichlidae > Haplochromis > Haplochromis burtoni. Next base: position 1,672 of record NW_024586068.1, read on the forward strand.
AGTGATTAGAGCACGCTGTAGCTACTGCACTGCAGTGGTTTGAATCATATCTATCTAATGGAGAGTCCTGTTCACACACACTAAGGTGACTGAAGGAGGCTCTACAGGGTTACGTGCTGGGACCAATTCTGTTTACAATATACACGATTCCCTTAGAAAGTATGATAACATACATTTTCACTGTTATGCATATGACACCCAACTTTAACTTATTGGTCTGTGTTATGGATATATAAACTGCAGGAATGTCTTGAAGACTACAAGATCACCTCTAATTTCCTACTTCTAAATTCAGATAATACTGAGAAATATGGTATCTAACCAGATATTTACTGTGGAGGTCTCCAGTAACACTGTGAGAGGAATCTTGGAATCATTTTACCAGGATATGCCCTTCAATGTGCATATAAGCAAAGATGTACAACTATTTTTTTGCCCTTTGCACAATATCGCTAAAATTACAAATATCCTGTCTCAGAAACTCAAAAATTAGTTCATGCATGTATTACATTTAGGCTGGACTACTGTAATTCATTACTATCAGGAAGTCTTAAAACTCCCTGAAAGCCTTCAGTGTATCATGGTTAGCTGTGTGGCAGGCAGAGTGTAGGACCCAAATGCAGGATTTGAGACACGGAGGGATAAAGTAAATGACGCAGCTTTTATTGTAGTGTAAAAACTCAAATACAAAATACAAGAGAAAAAACATAATAATTGGAAACACTGAACTCAGAAAACTAGAAAACTACAAAAACTAAAAAACTAAAGACTAGGAGCTGACAAAAAACAACAACAGACATAACGACACGATAACGGACAGAGGAAAACACAGGGCTTAAATACACCAGGGAGTAACAAGGGAATGGGAAACAAGAGGGAAACACAGCTCGGACTAATTTGACAAAACGAGACAGGGCGGAAGCAAAACTGAAAACACTGAACACATGACACGAGACTGTCAAAGTAAAAGAGGAAACACAAGACAGGCATGGAGACGCAAACTTGACGAGAAGACACGACTGACTGACTGACTGACTGACTGACTGACTGACTGACAGGAGATGCACGACCAGAGACCAGGAAAGAACAGATGAGGAAACATAACTGACTCGACGTGAAACATGGAACACAGTAACAAAACCTGAGATCTAAAAATCACTAAAATATAAGCAGAAACTAACTGAATCAATGATATTAATAATCAAAAACATAAACACTGAATCACCAGACTCAGGACCATGACACAGTTAATCCAAAATGCTGCAGTAAGAATCCTGACAGGGACTAGAAAGAGAGAGCAGATTTCTCCTGTATTGGTTTCTCTTCATTGGCTCCATTTGGTTGTGCATTTGGTTCCCTCAGGATTAATTTGTAAAATGAACCTGCAAGCACAAGACAAAATATATAATTTCTTTAAATCCACTTCCTTTCACAATCCTTGTTCTTCTATGCATTGTAGCTTAAATAAAATAATTAAAATTAGAATCATGTATTACAACAAAATGTATTTTCAGTATTTTGTTTGCATTTGGATAGCCCAGCCCTTAGACTGCAGCTGAGCTGTGAGCTGGCGTTACTCTAACAGACCCTGCAGATGATTGGTTCATGAGCCACCACACAAAGCTCATCAAGGCTGCAGAGCAGAACAAGGAAGCATCCCTCAACATTGCAAATCAAGGCATCTATATTAGTAGGTGTAAAGCAATGAAGATTTTTTATTTTACTGTGTGTGATTCCGACTCAGGGGTGACTTAAATGTAGCCAACGTTTCAAAACTGCAAGGACGATTCACTAAGCCACAACCGAACACGGAGTTAGCTAGGTTCCTATGCATTTTGATATTGTGTTAACAGATACATTGCACTGTTTACAAGCTAGTATTCAAACTTGTTGACTAGGTGAGAAAGAAAAGATCTGACATAGCCGTACTACATAAAGGAGGTGGTGATGTGTGGGGGACAGGGAACGAAAATAAATCTTGATTTTTAACAGTTTGTTTTTATTCTAGAATAGAATAGAATAGAATTCAACTTTATTGTCATTGCACATGCACAGGTACAGGGCAACGAAATGCAGTTTGCATCCATCCAGAAGTGCTTTAGTGATATAGATATATTACAATATATATTAGCAATAATATAGATATGTGAGTATATTACAGAAATGGGTCTATTATGGTATGTTATAATGTACACGGTATGAAGTATGTTGTGAATATTCTATAACTATAAGTATGTACAGGCTGTAGTGAGTACAAGCTATGTACAGGCTATGAACAGGATATAAATATGAAAAACTATACAGAATATGAAATAAATAACTTTACAGAAATCTGAGATATACAGCTATACAGAAATGGGAACTATGCAAGTTGTAAACAGTTGTAGGATTAAAGATTATCGTATGTACAGAATGATTATTTACACAGAGCTATACAGTAGTGCAGTTAAGATAAGTGAGATATGTGATAGTTTCTACAGAGGTATATAAAGTGCTGGTGGTTGTGAGTGGTGGTTCAGTCCATGTTATTATTGTGTGTTTGAGGGTACAGTTGTCCATTGTGGGTGTGTGTGTGTTCAGTCCATGTGTTAACGTGGGTCAGATGTCAGGAGGCAGAGTTCAGGAGTCTGACAGCTGTGGGGAAGAAGCTGTTCCGGTACCTGGTGGTCTTAGTCCGGAGGCTCCTGTAGCGCCTCCCAGAGGGCAGGAGGGTGAAGAGTCCATGTGATGGTGACTCGTCTTTTTAAGTCTGCTCTCCAACCAAACTCAGTAGGCAAGAAACTTATATGCACTTTTGATTTGTCTTTAGCTTTGGTTTACTTAACTTAATTCAGTGATGTTAGCTTACTCACCCAACCCTCTGGGCTCTATCCTGGCCATTTGTGGCCACTTCACTTTTCTTTTTTCAACCATTTTCGTTCTGTTAATGCAAATGGAATGAAACTTCCCTAAAAGGTGTGTATTTTTTTCAGATTTTTTAATTTTCAACATCAGCTCCTTAATAATATCAATAATATTCACTATACACCAAATTGTTCCTCTTGACTCTATCGTGGCCATTTTTGGCCAATTGAAACCCATTATAACCACCTTTTTGATTCCTTGTTATTGACAGTACTATATCATGCAATTTAGGTAAAATTGCTTTCATTCTAAACTCAACACATGAAAATTGTAGTTTTTAATGTTTTTTACCAAATAACATCATTTACCCATTTTTGGCCAAACAAGCGATTTCATGTAATATTCTTAGTTTCCAATAGTGGCGTTTGATGGGTTACCACACTCCAATGGACCAAAATAATGAAACAATTTTGACATAGGTTTGATCTTAAGGATCTAATAGTTTGTGTTTGTGCATGACATTGCAGCACAAACATGTATTTGCAAGACAGACTGGAATAAATTATGACGCCTCAAATATTACATGGGCTGCAGTGAATTTCTGTGGATGCAGACTATTGAGCTTTGAGGTCCCCAGTCAAACTTAGCTTCGAAGCACATATTAAAAGCACTTTTACTCTTGTACTTTTCATAAAAACATACCATACCCAAGATATTAACTCTAAAAAAAATCCAATCACAGGACATTTTGCAGAGTTTGCAGCTTCAGCACAAACAACAACAAACACTGTTTGTACTGTTCTGTAAGTAAGCCTAACAGCTTCCAGATCATTTATTCTGACAATATGACAATAAAGTCATCACTGTTTCAAGCACTGTCTATATGATCTGGTCAGAGAGCAAGGACAGCAAGCAGTCGTCTGCCCTTAAAGAACAGACATCTGCCCAAGATGAAGAATATTCCTCTCCAGAAGATAAGGGGACAATCTGACTGCATCACCACTAATGTTGAATACTAGCCAGTGAATCCTCTTGTTTGGGGTTGGGGGGCATGGAGGTGGAGGCTGAGCAGCTGATGGAAAAGAACATAGGAGCATTTTCTGAGAACGAGGAGCCGGCAACTGAGTGTCAAACCACACTGTTCCAAAAAATAGTAATGTCAAAGTATCTTACTGTATATTTTACAGTTTTGTACTGTCTTTCTAGAATATCATTAAATTTACATAAGTAGACTGTGATTTTACATGTCAAAGGTAAGATAATATAACATCACTGTAAATATAGTAAAACACAATTTACTTGTTTTTTAAATGTATATTTTTTGTATATGTGCATATTTAGATTGTAAAAAATACATTCAGAAATGTATCACAATTTCACAAATATGTGTCTGTTATGTGAGAGAATGATCTGTTAAATTCAAATGTAATACTATGGAAAAATATATAAAATGATAGAAAATTAATGAGAATAATCAATAATTAAAGGAGTATTTGAATTCTAATTTTGC
>NW_024586069.1:0-6024 GCF_018398535.1 Haplochromis burtoni
GTCGGGTTTCTCAGAGTGAGGCTGAGGTCTCCAGTTTGCAGAGCATCAGCACTCATTGATGTTCGGTTGGTGTAACGCTGGTTTTGGTCATCCAAATCATCACCACTCTTCACACGAACATGGACTGTTGGGATGTTCAGGTCCTTGCGGTCCCACACTGCTGCTGTGAACTCACTGGGAGCAGCTAGTAACTGACAGGGCAGCAGAACAGACTCTGCCCCCTCGTACACCTCCACTGCTGTGGCATGCTGGGAAACTGAGGAGAGAAAATATGAAGCCGATGAATGCAGTGATTTTGTAACATCAGGTGAGACAGTATGAGGACCAACATGCACAAGAGGTGAAAGTTTAACTACAGATGCAAAGATGGGTTCTGTTTACAAGTGATCAATTCAGCATCAGAGATTTTCACACCTATGTCATGGTCTAAGCTGGTGGACCGTGAGGAGTGGAGAGTGAAACCAAAAGCAGACACTGGAAAAAAAAAGCAATTTTAAAAAAAAAGGCAAGCTGTTTATTAAAACTGGATGACACTACAAAACAAAAGGCAAAACAACAACCGAGACACAAAAAAACTAAACTGAGCAAACAAAACCGAAAACCAACATACAGAACACAGGGAAGATGGAGTCATGAGGAGGTGGCTGGTAGCCAACCAACTACCTTTAAGAGAGTGAAACTAAAAGCCTGTCTAAGAGCATCAGTTTTGTACTGCCGCTGGCTGCAGCAATGAGTTTATGTCAAAGACAAACCACGGATATACTGTCCACTTTAATTCTCTGTCTCTTAAGCTGCAAGTGATTAAAGAATTAATAAAACATTATTCATCAGAGAAGAAAGCAAAATTCAAAACAGACTTGTGTTCTTACAAGTCCGTGTGCATAGTTCAGTGATGACAACAATCACATCAAAGAGTTTTTGGTTATCAAGATTTTCCTGTGAGGTTTGAAAACTTGGAATGTTACATACATTACATTTTTCGACCAATAAGAAAGGTTGGGGTTTTTTGGTTTTGGTTTTGCTCACAGGCTTTCGAGCGTTTTCCTTATAAAACGCAGGTTTTACCGTTTCTTCCCACAGTAAATATGAACAACGACAGTATTCAGGAAGAAAACCAAACATCGCAGATATTTTATCATAACTCTGGTTTTACGTGGCCGATCAACACAATTTAAAAACTGGTATAAAGTCCACACTTTGTCCGTCAGTTGTTCCGTCTGTCCTGCTCACATCTCCAATGGTTGTACACGTTGTCATTAACGTGGCTTCACTCCACATCAGCCGCTTTGCTAAAACACCGGTGTCGGCACATAAGGACGCTGTCATAGCCTGTCAGCGACGTTGATTAGCTGCGTATATACGAATGTGAATCGCATCATTGGCTGGACTATGGGATAAGGTGGCATCGTTCTAATCCCATACAGGAGCAGCCAGTCACTTCTGACTAACACTGCAAAACAATGTTAAGTAACATGTTAAGTATGCGTTACTGTAAATCGATTACTTTTTTCAAGTAACGATAAAGTAAGGGATTACTATTGCAAAAGGTAATTAGATTACCGTTACTTCCCGTAAGCATACTGCGTTACTAAAACCGTGATTTTTTTTGCGAGAATGTCTCATGACAGTGACGTAAGCGAGTGCGACGTTCGTGACAACAGCTGTGTGCAGATCAACAATGGATCATATATCGAGTGTGGGAGAGAGTATGAGCGTGCAGCGTTTAAAGCGTGGAAGTACTGACCTTACTTTGAGTTTGATTCCATAAAAAGTGACAAAAACATTAGTGTCCATCGTGCGTGGGAAGAAAACTTCTTTTTACAGCGAAAAAACCCCTAAACTTCCAAGCAAGCACCGAGTAGCTACGACGTAATGGGAAACTCACAGAGAAACTCAAAAAAAAGGAAACATATAAAAAAAAAGAAACGAAAAGATTAAAAAAAAAGACAAAACAAAAAAAAAAAAAATACTTCTGCAAGCGAGTGCGCACCTAGGGACCCGAGAACACGGATCTCCTGACCCGCACCTGCACGGGTAAACCTCCGCCTACCCCACTCCTGCTTTACAGGTGAAAATAGAGCAACAGGACCGCTGAGTCTTTGATTTTATTTATTTTCTGCTGTGTTTCACTTGCATCTATTTGAAAGACTGAGTGTAAACACAAAAAATATTGTAATGACCTGGCTGGGGTTGTTAGCCAGGTGCATTCTGGGTATTGTGTTGTCTCTGTGTTTTCTATCGTTCTGCTAGTTCCTATGTGTTTGATTTGCATGTTGTGTTAGTGTTATGTTAATGTAAGCCACAGTGAAGTTGATGTGTGTTCTGTGGAGTGGGTTGAATTGGCATGGTTGGCTGACACCGCGACTCTATGTGGTGGGAGCGTGATAGGGGTTCGGTGTCAGCAGTGTTACGTTGTTGTTGAAAAAGATGGTGAATAAATGCCTGGTGTGAACCACTACTGCCTCCTGCTGGATTATTCGGGGATTACCAGTCTGCTGCTGAGACGCTCGGGGTCATGCGGTGTACGAGGCACGAGCGCTCTCCATTCATTGCGAAGTTTAGCGATAGCTGCTAGCGCCCCGCTAGCCGTTTAGCTAGTGAGCAGTTTAGCCAGTCAGCTCCCCAAACCCACAGTCGTTACAATATTATTTTATTGTGCTGGAAGTCAGAAAATAGGTTTAAATGTCAAACTAATCTCTTCCAGTTAGCAGAATGTTGCATATAATTAAGTTTTGCTTGAAACATGAAGTTAAAAGGTTAAAACAATACAAAACAATCTAATTTATCTATTATCACATCCGGTTCTTTTATATTCTTTTACTGACCGAGAAAAAACCAACACTCAGTGTGGTCAAAGCTCAAAAATCATCTTTATTCTACATTTCCAGAAAAGGAGAGCTGCAGATGCTAGCAAGCATCAACAGGTCTAAGGCATTACAAGCCGAATGGGTATAATATAATTCTGTTATACGTCACACATAGTCACACAGAGTTTCAATCAAAACAGCTCCTGTGCTGCACTCTACCTAGTCTCACTTCCTGTACTCTGCAAGCCTGCACAAAGCGTGCAGAGTTTCCTGTCTTAGACATTACTCTGTGACCTTTCACACTCCTTATAACTTATGACTTTTTTCTACACTGGCCTCTATAAAACAGTATAAACAGAAAATATGCACTAAGAATATATATTTATTCCATAACACTATTCAGGTTGTAAATCATGTTTTTAAAAAGTAACTAAGTAACTAATTACTTTTGAAAATAAGTAATCAGTAGAGTAACAGGATTACTTTTTGGGGGAAGTAATCAGTAATGTTACTGATTACTTTTTTCATGTAACTTGACAAACACTGCTGATGAAGAGGATAAGCCAGATGATGTGATGTCGGGGTAGTGATAAAGAGTGTGGAACTGATAGGTGACCTAAGTGCTGCAGAGCCTAAATGCCAACAAACTGTCTCAAAGATCCAAAGACTTAAAATGAAGATGCTTCAGTGATCTGACAGGTGCTGCACTGAACAATCAGCCTAATGGCCTTTTGGTCTGTTGACACATGACTATTAGTTCATGTGGTTTCATATCTGAGGAGAAAGGACATATCTGAATGAGAGAAAACAATGATGTTAGTCAATGTTTATAATGGTTATAATTTAACTGTTCTGACAGATCTGATAAAGAGTTAATTTTTTTCTTTAAGCATAATTGTACTGCAGAACAGTGCTAGTTGGTAAGATTCATGTATTTACTTTATTTCTTGCTCATTTACAACTACCCTGACCACCCTGAGTCTGGTCCATTTCTGCATTCCTATTGACTATTAGAAGGGTTAGTCATTCACCCCTAACCCTAACCCTATGATTTAGTGGTTTGGGCTTGGAATTAATCTCTTCCTGTGTTATATCTCTCGGCTGGCCTATGAATGCCATGGTTTTCCCCCGGACAAGCTGGAGGAGGTGGCCGGGGAGGGGGAGGTCTGGACTTCTCTGTGTAGGCTGCTCCCCTTACGACCCAGCCCCGGATAAGCAGAAGGAGATGGATGGATGGTTTATAGATCAATATATTAAATAAACACATTAAGAAAATCTAGTTAAATAATTTAATTCATTCACAGTGACAGAGGAATCAGAAAAACAATGAAAAACGTTTTTCATTGAACTTACTTAACACAATTACATAAAAGTTTACATATAATTAAATACATAAAGTCACCATTTAGGCATAGGTACTTTTGTGTGTGTGGTGCTCCAAACAACTATCAAATATGAGAAAGTAATTTGAAATTAATTTAAGTCCTGATTGATTTGGTCCCCCCTGAGTGAAAGCTGCAGAGAGAGGGTCTTCATTCAGGAGAATACACACAGCAGTCATCAGTGTCGCTGTTACAATACGACCTCAAGTTACAGACGTGTGTGTGTGTGTGTGTGTGTGTGTGTGTGTGTATGCATGCAGAGGATCAGAGTGTCTTTCTTACCGAGTAAGAGGAGCAGCAGAATCTTCATCCTGCAGTCAAAGTCCCGTTAAATCCAATCCTCAGTCAGACTGCGGACACATAAAGCAGCACACTGCAAACACTCCCAGAGACTGAAGCACAAACACCAGCTTACTTTCAGATTCACTGTTCAGTCATGGGGTGTCCGGGGGATCCCGGGCAGAGAGTAGATAGTGTTACAGTGCTATAGTCCTATTTTTATCTGGGAGAAAATAGAACTACACTGTAAAAAATGGCAGTGAAATTGACATAAAAACCATGTAAAATCCCTACAAAAATGTATAGTAAACCCCAAAACACATTTTTTCTGTTTCAATCACAGTGAATTTTTGTAAACTATTAAACAGAATGTTTTTGTTATATTTACAACATCAATGTGTGATTATAATCAAATTTATTTGTTAAAACTACAAATATTGGGAACAAAAACAGTGGAATACTTTAATACTCATAACAAAACAAAACAATTATGTTAATTTGACATGCAAATATTGTAAAAACTATAGTTTTAGTCAGTTGTTTTTAAAAATACACGAATTATATGTATGTCACTTTACAGGTTTATACTGTAGGCCTTTAACGGACCTACTTTTAACATGATTCATGAAATTATGCAAATTCAGGTATAGGGCTATTAAAAATGTTTTCACAGAAAATTGTGAACCTGAGAGGTTACTTCTCTATTTTTATGCTATATAAAGATATACAATTATAATGACATTGTCCTTTTTCTAATCATTCAGGCTATTTGCAGCCTATTGTAGAGTAACCTATAAGAAATTATTTATTTCTTATATTATTTCTTATTATTTATTTATTATTATATCAATAGCCTAAGTAGCACTTCTGTTCAGTCATAATTCTTCTGTTCTTTATGTTTCTTTTAATTGTAATGTGATACTTAGACTAGACTACTGTTTTTGGGTTAGGTTAGCAATGTATCATATCATACGATGTCTATGGTGCCTTCTCTCCACAGAGCTGTAGGCCACTGTAGCCTGCACTGAGAGCGCCTAATTTTGAGAAGGGTCTGGCTGCAGCCAGTGGGGAGCGCCATATTGTGATCTCCACAGTAACCGGAAACACGTGACCTCCACATTTTGTTCACAGAAAAAGGCTGAGTACTTTGAACTGCCACTCAGTTCATAAGCACAGACAACAGTTAGGACCCTTCCCTCACCCTGAAGGTGCTGGGAACAAACCCTCTTGTCCACTGGAAGAAAACCCCGGTGAACCCCAAGCTGAGGCAACAAGCTGAGGGGATGTTAGATACCTACTCCAGCCCGCCGTCATCTCATAGGGGTCTTCTGAATCACACTTTGTCTGGTCCCTCACCCAGGACTATTTTCCCATGGGAGACCCTACCAGTGTCACGGTCAGACGGTCTTCCCGGACGACCTGCTTGTTTGTTTGTGATGTGTGTGTATGCCCTCCTCTCTTTCTCTCTCCCTCCCTACTCTGCGGGTCTGGCTGCCGAGGAACGGCGTCTCCGAGAGAGTGAGAAAGGCCGATCTCTGACCCGGAAGTGTAATCTT
>NW_024586070.1:0-1520 GCF_018398535.1 Haplochromis burtoni
ACAACTTTGAGAGTGCCTCTCTGTTCACATAGAAGTCTGACTGCTGACTAAACTAGAGTGCATCAAACCTCTAACGGCCTCTCCTGTGGCTTATATTAGTGACTGAGCTAATGTTTCTTCCCAGAAAATCTTCTGAGTCCTAATGCATGATCAGACATGATATGTTATTTTTCCAGTTTTTTTTTTAAAGTGTGTTCTGTTGATCGATACTTTAAATTTTCACATCTTTTTCTTTTTTAATTGTAAAATTCTCTTCTGTTGTGTTTACGCTGTCTAGACTCCATTGAAGACATTTCTGAATACATTTCTCTAGAAACAAGCTCTAAATTATTTTTTTCCGTTGTTTTATATTATTTTATTGATATTTCTGGTTTTATTGTGAAGCACTTTGTGATTTTTATATATAAAAAAGTGATATATAAATAAATTGTACTTACTTACGTATTGTTAATAAAATGTGTGCCAGACTTCAGTCAAAGAGTAAAAACACAATGTCTCCCCTGGTCAGGTTAGGCTCCTGGTTGAGCACCATTTGATGACATAACATAGAGTGAAAAATTATTTTAAGCAGGAGAAATAGGCAGAAAAAAACATACTGTTAATAAACACTACAGTAACTGTAACAAATGTTTGTCTTAATGGAGGAATATAAATTGAGAAATTTGACCAAGATAAAGTTTTTTTTACCTGAAATGCTGAACTGATGTTAGAGCTGAGGGGAGTTGCTTCAGTCTCAGTGGTCAAAGGCAGAATTGAAGATGCATCCGCTCATGTTCATCTGTGCTGTGGTTACGTTAAGTTCGGCTGTTATCTGCTGTCTGTCACATTCGAGTACTCTATACACATGCACATCACTTCCTCTATTTCTTCCAATCATGTGTTTGGCTTTATCTTCCTTTTAAGAAATGAGCTAAGAAACCTTCCTTTCTGCATGCATACTGGTTTTGTTTTGTTTTGTTTTTTCCTGAACACAACTACATTCACATAACCTCCTTGGTTATCAAACACACAGCTGTTCAAGCATAGATACTGCCAGAGGTTGCAGAATTAAGATCCAAATGCATAAATAAATTATTAAAACATATGCCCCTTTTTCACAGCTGGCACAGAAGCCACAGAATACAAATGCACACAAACAAAAGAAAACAGAATCCAGAACATAGAAAAGCACACTAGAAGGGTAAAACAGGATGCAGGACAACAGCAAAAACAGGGCGTAAATCCTCACACTGATGCGAAGTGGTGACGAGTGTGTCTCATCACCCTCTGATGAGACACATTACCTTATTATTACTGTATTTATTTATTTTTCTTCCAGTGATGTGTTTGCAACATTATTGAGTTTTGATTTTCCTTTTAACCTCATGATTTTCCAAGAACTGAATTTCACATTTCTCAGTTTCAGTTCCTATCTATTTATTTGTATGGTGTATTTGTATGGTGACTTTCAGTTTTTTTGGCTTAGCTGCCTCGGTTGTACTACTGTTGGGGTGGTTATAGCTCTGGAGTAAATAGGTCAT
>NW_024586070.1:2645-4057 GCF_018398535.1 Haplochromis burtoni
TGAAATTTGCAAAACCTAAAAAAGTTGTTTGAATGCCAGTCAAGTTTCCAGTATAGTTTCCAGCCACCTCCCTACGTAAACCCTGCAACCTTGTGTCACCACTGGCACCAGTCTGAGATATTCAGATCAATGTTTGTTTGCTGTTTCCTGATCTAAGGTTTTGAAAATAAAATGGTTAAACGTTTTATTACTATTATTTTTTAACAGAAGTTGTAGGATATGCCTGTTGATTCTCAGCGATGAAAATTACATAATTATTTTTATAATAATTAACTGTTTCCAGGAGTAACATGAAAGCCTTGGTTGAAGACATGTTCATGGAGTTATGTCATAAATTAGAAAGTGATCTTACCACTGGAAGCAAATACTGGAAAAGGTCCCAGCGATTGAGCACAAAGACTGTCTCACTGCTGTTTAGAGAAGCAAAGCTTTTGCGGTCAAGAAATGAACATGGCTCTGTAATGACTGCACAGCCCACGTCAGCCTGAGCCGAAACCACATTATTGTGGCTGTGTCTTTACCAACCAAATGACCTGCAGCTTTCCCTCGTGTAGTCATGTATAGGTGCTGAACACTTTGAAGGAAGTGAGTAGAGCACCATAGATTAGTGCCACCAATTCAGTATGCAAGTGTGAAATAAGATCAAAAGGCTATTTTGCTAAAATCTAGAGTTAAATTGATGCCAAGAAAGTGTTCTTCCAGAATGATTTTAGTTTTTAAGTTTAGTTTGACCTTTTGTTTACAAGATGCCATCAGTCTAACATTTTATTCTTTTTCTTTCTTTTAGTCTTTTTTTGTTTTGTTTTCTTTTTTTCTATACTTAACATATATTAACATAATTTTTGGAGCATGCCAGTCAAGTTCACAGTATAAACCAAATATAATTACATGTAAATACAGTTAGGTCCATAAATATCTGGACAGAGACTTTTTAATAATTTTGGTTCTGTACGTTACTACAATGAATTGTAAATGTTTCAGGGGCTCTAAAGTATTTGGACTAATTAAATAACTGAAACTATGTACAATACTTGGTTAAAAACCCTTTTCCGGCAATGAAAGGCTAAAGTCTTAAACTCATGGACCTCACCAGACGCTGGGTTTCCTCCTTTTTAATGCCCTGCTAGGCCTTCATATCAGCAGGTTTCAGTTGCTGTTTGTTTGTGGGCCTTGCTGTCTGAAGTTTAGTCTTCAACAAGTGAAATCTATGATCAGTTGGGTTAAGATCAGGTGACTGACTTGGCCATTCAAGAGTATTCCACTTCTTTGTTTTAATAAACTCCTGGGTTGCTTTGATTGGATATTTTGGGTCATTGTCCATCTGTATTATGAAATGCAGCCCAATCGATTTGACTGCATTTAGCATTAGCTGCATTAGCTCAATTAGAACAGACAATATGTCTCTGAACATC
>NW_024586070.1:5218-6023 GCF_018398535.1 Haplochromis burtoni
TGCAAATGGTGCCACAACGTGTCAGTATTATAGAAAGAAATCCTTTTGAACAAATGAAAATTAAGCTCTGAAAATCATTTTTTAACGCAATAAAATAAATTGGTTCAATTCCCTTCAATTCAGTTTATTTCTGTTGTGCCGAATCACATCTGTCGCCTTGCTACTGTGCATGGCATTTGGAGTGAGTATGACTGTCACGGTATTTTGAGTCATGGATTGCATCATGGATTGTTTTCTTGTTCTCTTGTTGTGGTTGTGATGATTATTATTTGAGTTTCATGTTTCTGTTAACCATGTTTTAGGAATTGTGGTTTCATGTATAGTTCAGTTCCATGTGTCATTTTCTGTCGTTCTGTGTTGAGTCCGTGTCTCTGAGTTGTGATTCATGTTTCCTGTTTTATTGTGAAAGTCTTTGTCTTATGTTAGTGTGTGCAGCTTTGTTCCCCATGTCTCATTAGCCCTGATCTCTCCCAGCTGTGTCTCCCTCCTGTTGCAGATTCCCCCGTTACTACCCTGTGTATATAAGCCTTGTGTTTTCCCATGCTTGGTGTTGTGTCGTACCGTCAGATCATGCATGTGTGTTTTTGTGGCAGTTTTTCATGTTCAGTACCATTTCTCAGTTTCTTCTTTTGTTTTATGCCAGCAATAAAGCTGAGGTTTGATTTACAGTTCAGTGTCTGAGTCCTGCGCTTGGATCCTAGTGATGGGCAGATTTTCATCCAATTGGTTCACCCCAGCGCAAAGCGTCTTGAAGCTTCATTTGCTCTAGTAGGACACCTACTGGACGTAAAAATATTAGTTGGCA
>NW_024586071.1:0-6018 GCF_018398535.1 Haplochromis burtoni
GATCCTATTCAAGGCCGGCCTAATGCAAGTCAAGTGCTTCCAGACTGAAAACAGCATTTGTTGCGGCTCCGTGCACTCAGGTTTTATAGTTTCCATTGCTCTGATTTATAATACATGTTCTTACGCATGGTGATGTTTTTTAAGACAGGCCAAATTAGCTGGAAAACTGAGTTTCAGTTCCATGCTTTTAGATAAGAGCAGCCTAATAAGAGTGCAGTATTTAGGCAAGGAGAATGGCTAAGTTCATTCAATTAAATGTATAATGGCTTGCATTGTGTCAGTACAGTGTCATTTCCTTTTTACATGTGACTTGAATTTGTGGAGGCAAGGAACAAAATAAAAGCAAAGGGAATTACACTTGAGCATTAGTCTCTCACTCAAAAGTGTTTATTATGTGGAAGTCATCGTTCAAGAAATGTCTTCGTGTTTTAATTTCGGAGTGAGACTATAGCTATATCAGCCACTGGTGGCATCTTAAGACTATGAGAGGTAACGGCTAAAAATACTGCAACTTTATTTTTTTTTACCCAGGTCTTCTCTCGCTCCCCGTTTGATACAGTTTTAGTTAAGTGTTTGGATTGTAACAAAGCACCGTGTGTGTGCTGACCCAGCCTGATCTTCCCATAGCAATGTCTGGACCAGGCCAAGCAATGTGCACAGAGACGCAGGACCAAAACAAAACAAACGGGTCTCCGGGAACAAGTCTGTCAATCCTGGGTTCAGCGCAGCCACACAGAGCTCAGCAAGGACTCCTATCTCAATAGGGAAAGAGCCACATTCCCCTGAAATGAGCTTCTATGGGATGAAAGCCTTGTGTGAGCCCCCCAGATGACCCACGACCCCGTCTATATTTGTGCAGGGGGGAGCCCTGATCCTGAGCTCTCTGCCTCCCTGCCAGGATCCCGGGGAGTCAGGTTGGGGTGGCCAGACAACCCCACCATTCTGCCCTCGGGTGTTTTGCTTTTGGGGTAAAGAGAGATCCTCAGATGAGCCGGCACTGTCACAGCAGTAACCTTTCACCCAAGGAGTTTTTAGAGGTGGACCATAAGAGGGTCTTCCTGGAGTGCTATGCTATCCCATGTCAGGGTCTGCAGGACAGTAATATTTCACTAAATCTTGGGATCTGCTTTCATGGTTTGAGGTTTTAATATTGTCTGTAAATCACATGTATCTGCTTTCAAATCAAAGTTGTGTGATTTTAGTATATTACACAGGCAGCATGATGTCCACATTTTACTTGCCAGTAGCTGAAGCAGTCTGGCATGTCTCAGCAAAATGGAGGCGAGCTCCAGAAAATTAAATCTCTGAGAGAAGAGTTGAGGAGAGGAGCTGTCATCACAAACCTGTCTGTTCCTTTCATCTTTGCCAGCGACGGTGTGCTGACATCTTCACACCCAAAAAGCTTTGAATCATAATTCAGAGATTAGAGAAGGAGAGATACAGATTCACAGACGTTCAAAAGCACCCCCTCCTCTTTTTTTTTTTTTAACTCACCCCTAATACCTTTGAAAACCAAGGATGCTCTGGAACGTCACCAGGCAGCTTCGTGGCACATGTAGAGTGCATGCCGGGGCTACGATGACTAACCTATGCCCTACCCCTTAGGCTTTTCAGGATGTTAAACTCAGTCCCAAACATACCCAATTACAAACAAACACACATGCTCGAAATTCCACTTTCACTTAAAGCAGCTCGCTGACCCTCCTTTCCTCTCTATTCAGGTTACCTCTACCCACTCTCTCCCTCAGGCCAGCGGTAATCCAATAGAGGGCTTACTTTAAAGGAGTCTGAACAGGAAGGCAATGTGAGTGACTGGGTAACTAACCCAGCTGCCTCCTCCTCCTCCTTCCCCACCAACTTGTATATGTTCAAGGGGAGATGCAAAGACGAGTGCAGCTTGACCCGATTGTTATCTGTTCCAACAACAAAGTCCAGATTTCTGCAGCTCTAGAGCAGCTCTCAGAGGGTGCAGACACAATAGTGAGCTAAATGCTAACATCATTGCTGTTTTGCTTGTTAGCAATTTCATATTTAGTTATTAACAGAAAGTACCGCTTGGTCTGGTTTTGCAGTTTGTTTTTAAAGAATTGATTTATATCTTGTTCTGATCATAGCACTATTTTGAAAAGGTTTAAATATTGTTATTATTCATCATAACGAGGCATACTCAGAATTGTATTGCATTTCAAGGCAATCCATCCAACAGAGGAACTACTGCACTGTTTGTGCACACTAACATGCCACAGTGCAATTTTATTTTAGGCTTTACTGCTTAATAAACCTTTTAAATATTCCCAAACACAGCTGGTGTGAAGATATGTTACAGCCACTTAACTAATGATGAAACTGGCAGAAAGTCACCAAACTTTGAGAACTTCTACAATAAACATTTCACTTCAAACCACAAATGTGAACTTCTCTGTGATACAAGGGGGAAGTCAGACTTTTACCTAACAATAGTCTTTACAATTCCTCCTCTGGGGATGATGAACATAGGTACAAATAATCCCTCCAAGTTGTTGAGATATTTCATTTTAGACGAGAGTGAAAGATAGACAAAAGCTTCCATTCTTGTCAGATTACAATTTATTTTCTTGGTTCAGTGGTGTTGCATTAGTCAGTTCTTGAGAACATTAAATGACTTGGGATCCTGTTTGGCTGGTATTATGAACCACCCAAATAATTGTCCAATTTTCCTAAGTTTCCATTATTCCATTGTTTACGAAGTTTCCTTTTGCAAACCCTTTGTTGGCCCACAGCATTTTAAGGTTGCATGACTTCTTTTATTTTCCCTTTGTTGCTCAAATCTGACTTCTCTTTTCCTTTCTGTTCCCATCTGTTACAAAAAAGAAAACTTTTCTTCAATGTTGCCACTTTTATTATGTCTGACCTTTTTTCCTTTGTCACATAATCACTCCCATTCTTTGTCTCTCCTCTAGTGCGAGGGTTTGGCATTTCTGACTGCTCGACATCCCAGATGGCAACATCCAGATTAATTTTTGTGGCTGTGTCATAATATATTCTGACCATGCGACAGCCAATAAATGCTCTTGGTCGACCCTGCAGCTGAGAATAAAGCTTCAGATTCCAGTCGTCTCAGAGGCAACAACAAAAAAGCTAAAAATCCTGCTGTTTCTTTATTACTTCTTTGCGATGTATTATTTGCAACTAATGTGAACAGTAGTAGTATTTACTGTAATTGCTGTAACCTAATTTAACTAACTATTAGGGGCTCCTCACCTGCCATGTGTTAATGCTGGCACTGAAGAGCTGCATGCAGATGCATCACATGGACTCCCAGGTAGTCTCTGACCCAACAGAAAAGGTCGCCTCCAACAGACAAACAGAGCTCCACTCATTCACCTAATTGTCAGGAATGTTCTCATTGAGACAAGAAAGAAGCTCTTTCACATGGCGTCTAATCAGAGTCATGCTCCCAGCACTTAATTTCGTAGGACACTTGTTGAACAACTGCCTTGTCCTCTTTCAAACAACTGAAGCGACTCGGAGTCCCGTTCACCCCCCTCCGCACATCCACCACAGCACAATGTTAGTTCACAGCCTCTAACCTTTTCTCTTATCACATGTCCGTTCACTGCTGCTTTTAACAAAGCCTTACCTTCTTCTGTTGTACTACTTTAATTACTCAATTTGCTCTTAGTTTGAAGATCTGAGCGAAATTCAAAGAAAAATTATAGCTTTTCCAAAAAAAAAGCAAATAAAAGCCGTCCTTGCTTCAAAACAAAGAATAAATGCTGGCAAAAAATAAAATAAAATTGCATTACATTGTATTTTCAACACTATTTAGCCCTTTTGTTTTTAACATGTGTCATTGTGGATGTATAAAAGAGACACCATTTCATCCAGTATTCAGACTTTTGGTAGAGATATGATTGTTTCAGTTGTTTTTGAGACATTTTTGATTTTTGATAAAAATTTCAAAACTAAAATTTCATATGTCAATACTTCACAATTACAGTAGCCTGTTGCTATAAATCATGGCTATTTTTGGGTACTGTTTGTCAGTCTGTCTGTTTCCAGGATTGCAGACAGACAGCGTATTTGCTATTCACTAATAGTCTTGTCAGGAGACCACTCTCATAGTGCCCTTGTAGGTTGTGGACTAAATTACTTACCTATAGATGTTTCTATCTGCGTGTTACTGTAAGCCCATTTTTCTTTTGTTCATTGCTGCAGATGAAGCTGACTCAACTATGATTTGTGGGTTCAGATGTGATCTCAGTCAGCTGCAGTAGTCATCATAGCATCCAGGAGTCTATAACAATTATTAGTAACAAAGCTTTACAACATATAACTTGAGAATGGAGCCTCTGGCTGGCCTGCAGACCTCGGCTCTCACTATTGCAGCAGGTTATTACTGTAAATCTATGGGCCTTCTTGGCACAAGTGAAGAGGGTGCTGTCTATCTTTAACATATGACAGTTGGCATGTGCAATGATTAGGCATTAAAGACACATGTGGGATAATACACTTGTCTCCACACACATTTGCCAAGATTGCTTCCACAAGTCAGCTCCTCAAATGGTGGCAAGAATTCTTTGACATTTCTACAATCCTGGATTTAAAATTAACATTGTCTTTTATATTTTATAACCAGCCTTGACTTTTCTAATCCTGCCGAGGGCTCGCGTCTCTTTGGTTTAGTAATGAGCCATATTTTACAGACTGCAGCTCCTCTGTGGACTTTGATTTACTCTGAGAATTAGCAGACTTGAGGTAATTTATGGAGCTATTTTACTGCATCGTAGTACAGCTTTGGATCGGGACATTTTTATTTTCTTTATTATAATGCCAACTGTTTCCTGCCAAATGTGCATGAGCTAGGGCAGAATGACAGTAAACAGCTGTGTGAACGTTTGGCTAATGGGTCTTCATGCACGGGTAATATTTCAAGCTGGGATAAGTTTTGCCACAATTCAGAAAAATTTCACAATCTTGCTTTAGCTGATGTTTACGCTTTTCTTTGGTTGAAA
Source organism: Haplochromis burtoni (assembly GCF_018398535.1). Taxonomy (NCBI): domain Eukaryota; kingdom Metazoa; phylum Chordata; class Actinopteri; order Cichliformes; family Cichlidae; genus Haplochromis; species Haplochromis burtoni. The sequence goes on from NW_024586071.1 coordinate 4,995, forward strand.
CCTGTCAAGTGTTTTGTGATCTTTCTGGACTGAATGTTTGTCTATCAGACTTAGCTAAGGCCGACATTCCCAGAGCTTGATGTATCCAAGTAACGGAAATTCTGCTCTCAGACAATAATAATTGGATGTTTTTGTGTGGTTGACTCCTGTCTAAAGATAGTGACTCACATGGCAAACACAAGACATGGCAGTCCCTAAACCTGTAAACTGTTCCTGAAATTGGTGGCCGAGCATATTGGAGTGGAGTGGTCCACACAGGGATGCTGGCCAGAGGCCGATCAGGCCGCATGATTTAGCCTGAAAGGTAGCAGCAATGATGGAAGGTCACAGACAAAGAGCCCACTCACCAGTGCTCTTTTGCTTTACGCCTCAAACTCACGCGCACTGCCCTTCGATTGCTTATTGAATTACATCTAATCATTCAATTAAAGTCACATGGAGGAGCAGCATACATTGTCTGAACCGAGGCACTGAATGGTGGATAAGGGGCACTGTGTTGTTTTTCGTGGGAAGTTACAAAACAAGATGTCTGAAATGTTAGCACTATGACAGGCGTCTCAATCTTCAGCTTCAGCTTGGGAAAGCACCATCGGGAATCTAGATCAAATACTGCGATTTCCCTCCGTTTTCCCATTCAAACAACAGCTTGCGTACACTGACATACATGACTAAAGTGTTTTTTTAATCTATGAATAAAAACTCTGCTGATCATGGAATAATTACCACATCTGTACAGCAGAAGTGTGCAGGAGACAATTTGGTAACACTTTGATGTGTCTAATAGACTAATGCAGCAGAAGATCCTGTGTTCTGTCAGCAAAGCAGATAAAGATGTGCGTCCAAGATGCAAATGAAGCAATGCACACATTCATACCAACCCCAAGTAACCAAAGGATGTATAAATAATATTCCTTCTGCTGCAACATCAAGATCAGAAGGATTATTATTATTATTATTATTATTATTATTATTATTATTATTATTATTATTATTATTATTATTATTATTATTATTATTATTATTA
>NW_024586072.1:0-6013 GCF_018398535.1 Haplochromis burtoni
CAGACAAAGCCCCCAGTGTTTCATTATGCACTTTGTAACATTGCTGTTAAGGACTTTAGACAATTAATGTTTGTTAGTATTATAATAAGTAAGTAAAGTTAATTTATTAAGCATTTTCCACAGACAAACAGTCACAAAGTGCTGCACACAAAAAGCATAAAATAAACAAAAGCATTACCTGGCATAACAGCCAGTTAAAAAGATACAATTAGATACAATAAATAATCTAAAAAAATCTTTCAATAGAAATCCCGTTTTTAAAAAAAGTCAGAGAAACAGCATAGTTACAGCTGTTCCACCGCTTCTGTCAGAGATCGGAGGTGAATAGAAAAACTGTCTCCAGGACATCGTATTGAAAGGTGTCAGACTTAATTTTCATACTGCCAAGTCAAAACCATGTTTCATGTGAAATAAACACAAGCTTTCGGGAACCCTCTGTGGTGCACAGTGGAAACAATATCCAGAAACTCTCCTTTTTGTCCTTTTGTCCTTTTACTGCCACACAGTGGAAAAGTCTTACTTAAGAACAGGATTTGCTTAATAATACATGTCATATATGTTAAAAACATCCTCTTTATTAACTGCCACAACTTCCCCCCCCACAACTTTGTTGCAATTCTGTACTCAAAGAGACAAGAAAAGACGTCACAGACAATTTCAGTAGTTGTTCTGCATTTTCTCGTGACTCACTGCTTACTGCTCTGAGTGTATGTTGCATTTGAGACCTCATAAACTGGTCTCTATTTACAGAAACAGGAAACTATAAAGGGACAAATTTGTGGTTTGGCGGTAACACTTTTATCTGTCTGTTACTAACCTGCAGATGCAAGGGAGATGCATTTGTCAGTATGCAGCTTTGGACAGTGTTTCCTGTCCAAAGCAAAGTAGAAAATTAATTTAAATACTTCAGATTGGACTGGACTATTTAGGACTTAGATTGTTATACATTTTTCAAGGGATTCCATTTTCATTACTTGTATCAAATGCTGTTTCCTCCCTTGAGTTGCTCTGTCATGCCTTTACTGAAGTCACCATCATTTGCTGCCTGTTTTTGGTTCTTAGCATCTTTTGTCTGTTTCAGTTGTCATGAAATGACAAGGGAGCGACTCACCTGATCATTAAACTCCACATCGATCTTCTAAAAGCAGACAGCTGTGCATAAAAATGTAATCCATAAAATATTGCAGTACCTTTTGATTGAAGTACTGTGCAAATACTGTGATAATGATCAAAATATTTCATGCCATGCACACATAACTCATAGATAGATGAGAAATTTTTTTGGACATCTAATTATTACATCAGAAATTAGGAAAATGGAAAAATACACTCAATCTTGCTTCCCAAATTTAGACAGTGGAAATTCCCTGCTTCAAATCACTTCACAGTGTAACGAGTACTTAAGCAACACAGAGGAGACACATGCTCACAGTGGCATCAGCAGAAAGAGAAACATTCAGTGTGGCGGTGCACTGCAAAGAATTACTCGGCTACATGTTAACAGTCAGAACGGGGACCACAAGTATTTAAAGGTGAGAACTTTTTTCTTCTCTCATGATTTTCCTTGATTATTGGTAATGACTGTTTATGATCATCTTTAACTACTGAAGTGTTTTTTTTATGTTAAGTCTTATTTTTGGATCAGTTACATTTTAGCTTAATTAAATGCAGTTTTTCCGCCATAACATCTAAGTAGAAGTTTTAAATTTGAGTTCAGCTGAAAGGCAATTTAAGGGTTGCATTAAGTGAGCTGAACTTGACTAACAGAAAACAAAACCAGTTTCTACTTCATTTTGGTTAACACTGTGGACATTTTCAGGTGACAGCGTTTGATTAAATCAGCCACAGCAGTAAATTATGTTTACTAAATTAATTGATCATTAAATGCAAGATTTGCCTAAAACTACAAAGATCAAAGCACAAGAAATATAATCACACAGTGACACAAATGAATAACTAAAACAGAAACTCAAAGTTTTCATGTTGTAAACGACTTGCTCTTTTGCCCTGTAACAGGGTGGACCCTGAGCTATACATAACCACATAAAATATCTTTGATCAAGTGTTCCTGCATTTCAGCAACTGCATTTCATTGCCTTGTACTTGTGACATGTGCAATGACAATAAAGTTGAATTCTATTCTATTCCTGCTCTTCACAACAAAGTAAATGAGCGATGTTTCTAAAGAAGGAAGTGGTTAACTGTGTAATCCACCTGTAGCTTCCCTTTTAACTTTCAGTAAGCACAGTGCAAAGACATTAACCAGTGTTTTGATTCCTGTTTAGTTGACAGAATAATGATGAATCAAACAAACCACACCGAGGATGTCTTCTCCTGCTACAGTCCTTCTGTTGAAATCTACCGGTACTTCGCTGTGCTGTGGGGATGTGCTGTAACCATCACGGGTACGGTCGGGAACCTGATGACCGTTCTGGCTTTCGCTTTAGACCCACGTCTGAGGACTCGCTTCAATGTGCTCATTGTCAACCTGGCTGCAGCTGATCTCTTGTACTGCACCATCCTGCAGCCCATCTCCGTCGACTCCTATCTACACCTCAGGTGGCGCAGTGGTCATCTGTGGTGCAGAATCTTCGGCCTGCTCCTCTTCCTCTCCAACTCTGTCTCCATCATTACCCTCTGCCTGGTAGCAGTGGGCAGATATCTCCTGGTCGCAAAGAGAGCTGTGTTTGACCGTGTTTTTTCTAACCACGGTCTTACTTTACTCATCATCTTTGCGTGGGCGCTCGGCCTGGTCAGCTTTGGTCCACTCTGGTCTGTCTATGTGTTTGTGCCACAGGTGTGCACATGCAGCTTCCATCGTACTGAGGGTCGTCCTTACACCACCATCCTGCTATTTTTTTATTTTTTTATTGGTCTGGGCTTTGTTGGTGCATTCTACCTGCTCATTTACAAAAAAGTTCAGACTGCATCACAGGCTCTGCTCCGCTACAGACTCAGCCGCCGGTCATCCAAGACAAAACCAGCATCTTCAGTTCAAGGGACCGACGACAGCGGTGTGGAGAGCGGCATAAAGACAAGCAACTCTGATCTGAGCAGCCATGAAATATCCCAAAACATGGATGTGAAAAATCAAAATGTGACCTGTGAAAAGTCTTCCTTTTTCACCACAAGCAATGACACAGCATTAAATTCATCAGCAGCACAGAAGCCTTCCACTGATATCATCGAAAAACCACCTACAACCACACCTGCTAAAACAGCTCACTCATCGCATTCTGCAACCTCAGGGGACGACAGTGAATTCAAGCGTGTGACACGGATGTGCTTCACTGTTTTCCTCTGTTTTGTGTTCTGCTTTGTCCCATTTCTGTTGCTGAACATAGCCGACAAACAGAACCGCGCCCCACAGGTATTGCACATGTTCTGTGCCAATCTCACCTGGCTCAACAGCTGCATTAACCCTGTGCTGTATGCCATCATGAACCGCCAGTTTCGACAGGCCTATCATGTGGTGCTGAGTAAGATGGCAGCTCCCTTTACCCGCCTCTACAGCAGGTAAAACATGCCGCTACTGGATCCTGATTCCTTGGAACTGAAACTTGTCCGACATACAACACTGCTTTTATCACTCTTGTTATTCATGTTACATTACAGCTCTTTAATACGCACAAAAATCTTAACAATTATATTTTTATATGTTGTCATCTTTAGAGGGATGTTTCACAGTGTTCTGTACTTTGTATATACCCAAACCAGAAAATATGTTTTTGTTATGTAATAAATTATATATTGTAATACATATTACATTGTTGTATTTGTTACACGTCATTATCTTGTGTCACTTACATCATATTTAAAAAACCCTCCAGGATTACAAAATCAGTGCTGGATATTGCTTTTCAATGCAACACGCCTTATTTCAGCAACTCAGGAACTTAGGACTCTACACTGTGTCTCAATTCTGTACTTCCTTTGCTGATAGTGACTAATGGTAAGAATAGGTCAGGTCATGCAGCCTTTAGGGTAATATGTGGGTGAAACGTGCATGTACAAACATGTTCGGGTTATCAGTATTTTAATCACTTCGGCACAAAGGAAGCTGATGGAAAAAGTGCCAGAAGCAGCAATGGTTAATTAAAATGTGAAAGTTGTGACACAGTATAAGTCAAAGCGTAAAAGCAGTGTATGTGGTGCTTTCCTTGGAAATTATAAGTATAGTATAAAGTATGAACTGCTTAACATGTTTAAGCTTAACAGTAACAACAGTAACTTAACCTTGTAAATCTTATCTTGAGTCAGCCTTGTCATCCAGCTGCTGAAAGTAAGTAAAGCCTGGTTGTAATCTGTGGTGAAAAAGTTTGCTGTTTCCACCTTTAGTGGGAGCAGTTTTCTTGCATATTGTGCTACTTTTGATATTGAAGTGTTTTTTCTGTGACAAGGAAACCATTAACATGGCTCTTGCTCTTTTTTTTTTTTGCCTGTCCCGTTTGGCTCTTTTGCCATCAGAATTGTTGTCTAAAGGCAAAGAAAGATGCCCAACGGATTTACTTTACCAAATGGACCATCCCAGCCTTGCCATAATGGTCCATTTGATTCACCTTTTATTGTTTATTTTATTTTCACTTACTGAATACGGGACAGACTTGACTGGGGGAAAGAAGGGGAGAAAGAAAGAGGGAAAGAGAAACAGCTGAGAAGAGGGACGGGGGAGAAGGGCAAAAACCAAAAACCAACAGAACAGGCAGAAAAAAAAAGAGAAAAAGAAAAAAAATGCATATATCAGTCACCTGGATCACCTGCTGAGAAAGAAAAAAGAAAACAAGCAGAAGAGAACAAGAGTAATAGAATAAACAACATCACAATGATATGGCAAAGAACGGCAAAGAATTACTCAGCTATGTGTTAACAGTCAGAACAGGAACCACAAGTATTTTAAGGTGAGAATTTTTTTTTTTTTGTGGTAATGATTTTCCTTGATTACTTGTTTACAATAATCTTTAACTCCTTTAAGTGTTTTTTTTTTAAAGTAAGTCTTTCTTTGGCTCACTTACATTACAGCTTCATCAAATGCAGTGTTTCACTAACAGACAGCCAGTGGAAGTTTTAAATTTCAGTTCAGTTGAAAGGCAGTTTAAGGGTTGCATTAAAAACACACTGATTCTGAATTTTTAGTAAATTGAACAGTAAAACAAAACCAGTTTCTACTTCAACGCATTTGCAGGTGACAGGGTTGGATTAAATCAGCCACGGGAGTAAATCATTTTTAATAAATTGATTGATGATTAAGTGAAAGATTATTCTACAATTACAAAAATCTAAGCACAAAAAATATAGTGTCAGACTATATTCATTAACCACAACAAATGACGGATTCTGCTCTTGCTCTTGACGAAGGCAGTCGCACTTTTCTCCTCCTCTCCTCCTCCTCTCCCTTAGCTTCCCTTCTTAGCCTCTTATGTCCTTGTCTAGTCTCGTGGTTTTTTTTGTATTTTCCCTGGAACGTTCTCTCACAGTCTGTTCTTGTCACGGTCCTGGGTCTCCTGACCCAGCGTTTTTAGTTCCTTGTGATGTTTGTATTATTGTACTTGTGTGTGATTTATTCTATGGTTTCTAGTTTTGATCCCTTGCCCTTCATGTCTCTCTGTGTCCCCTCTGTTCTGTGTAAGTCTGTGTCTGCATGTTTGAGTTTCCCTCTGTCGTTTGGTTCATCGAGTCCTCTGCGTCATGGTGTCTCTGTGTTTCTTAGTTGCTGTCTCCACTGTGTCAAGTTCGCGTCTCTGTGTGATCCTTCCTGTTTTACTTGGAAGGTCCGTGTTTTATGTGAATGTGTCCTGCTTTGCTTGTCTCGTCTGTTGATAGGAGTTATGTGGGTAGTTCAGCTTCACCACTAGGGGGCTGTCTAACCAAATTCAGAATCAGAATCAGAATCAGAAAGGGTTTTATTGCCAAATGTTGAGCAGGTTTACAACATTAGGAAATTGCTGCGGTGCTTCAGTGCAAACATACTGTCATAAATTGCGCTTAAATAGACATGAAAAAATAAAAGTAAGAA
>NW_024586073.1:0-6010 GCF_018398535.1 Haplochromis burtoni
ATATGAAAATAACATAATGTTGCATTTTGAGCGAAGAAAAGCTAATGTTTGATTTGATTTTGATTTTATTGATTAGCATTCAAATTCAAATCTCAGTGAAAACAGTGAAAAAAAAACAAACAAACAGTGAAAACAGAACAAAAATCTACCATAAAGAAAGAAAGCATGAGACAAGGCTAATCAAAAGGTATTGGCTGAAGCATTTGCTTATTACGCCAACCCTTTTCACAAAATATCTTTTTGTATGCAGCTCCTGTACACAGGGCTTGAAGAAAATAAATAAAACAAAGCAAAAACCAAACAAACAAAAAAAAAACAAAAAAAAAAAAAAAAAAAAAAAAACTTTCCACCTTAGATAAGTAACTACATCAAAGCAAAAGAATCAAGAGGTTGTTTTTTTTTTCCTTTTTGCTCTTTTCATTCATTGATTTATATTATTTTCTATATTCATGTTTATGTATATATAATAAAAACACCCAGCACGCCCCTGCGGGCGGTTTATCCTTCAAGCTCGGGTCCTCTACCAGAGGCCTGGGAGCTTGAGGGTCCTGCGCAGTATCTTAGCTGTTCCCAGGACTGCGCTCTTCTGGACAGAGATCTCCGATGTTATTCCCGGGATCTGCTGGAGCCACTCGCCTAGCTTGGGAGTCACCGCACCTAGTGCTCCGATTACCACGGGGACCACCGTTACCTTCACCCTCCACATCCTCTCGAGCTCTTCTCTGAGCCCTTGGTATTTCTCCAGCTTCTCGTGTTCCTTCTTCCTGATATTGCTGTCATTCGGAACCGCTACATCGATCACTACGGCCGTCTTCTTCTGTTTGTCTACCACCACTATGTCCGGTTGGTTAGCCACCACCATTTTGTCCGTCTGTATCTGGAAGTCCCACAGGATCTTAGCTCGGTCATTCTCCACCACCCTTGGGGGCATCTCCCATTTTGACCTCGGGACTTCCAGGTTATACTCGGCACAGATGTTCCTGTACACTATGCCGGCCACTTGGTTATGGCGTTCCATGTATGCCTTGCCTGCTAGCATCTTGCACCCTGCTGTTATGTGCTGGATTGTCTCTGGGGCATCTTTACACAGCCTGCACCTGGGGTCTTGCCTGGTGTGATAGACCCCAGCCTCTATGGATCTTGTAGCTCAGAGCTTGTTCTTGTGCTGCCATGATTAGTGCCTCTGTGCTGTCTTTCAGTCCAGCTTTGTCCAGCCACTGGTAGGATTTCTGGATATCAGCCACCTCCTCTATCTGCCGGTGGTACATACCGTGCAGGGGCCTGTCCTTCCATGATGGTATAATTACTACGGCTACACACATCATCTATTCTGGTTTCTAATATAATGAATTACTATATAACATTATATATAATATATATATATATATATATAAATACATATATGTATGTATGTATCACTATGATGGCATTAATATGGTTTTACATTCAGACAGCAGGCTCTTCTGCCGTGGTCTCATTTTGTCAATTACCAATGATGAAGGAGCGCCATAACATTCAGTGGGAGCACTCTGCATTGTTGGCAGTTGGCTTGGCAGATCAAGCATAAGTTCCAAAGACTGGAAGTGAGAATGTGTTGAAAGCACAGTGTTTGCCCTAAATATATATATTTAAAGTGATATTGCCCAAAATTCCAATAACAGTCGCCTTAAGGCACCTAATATTGTTAGGTAGACACCTTCTAATAATACAAAGAAACCTCAACAATCAAACAACCTCCTATGAGCAAGCACTCTGGCTACATTAGGATGTAAAAAACTCTTAACAGGAAGCAATCTCCAGTGAAGCCAGGCTCAGGGAGGGGCTGCTATCTGTCACAACCAGTTGGGGGTAAGTGCTCCTTAGGAGAGCAAAGCAAAAGTCAGTATTGACACTGTGATTGGTGAAAGATTTGGAGTAAACAACCTTGTGAAAGTCCAATACACAGTCCAATTACAAAGTTTTTTAAGAGAATGGCTCAAGCTCAATAATACCAAACACCAAAGAATAGGGCAGAAGAACACAGCTTCCACTTGGGAAATTGTTGGTGGGTGAGAACCTATGAAAATGCTTTGGAAATATTTTTTTCTTTTAAAGATGACCAACGCTAAACAGAAGACTAGTGTAGTACTATGTACTGTTGATATCAGTGTTTTAGCACATACACGTGTGAAAAGAGAACTTAATAATAAACACTATGAATGGCTTATTTGTTCTACAGCTTGTTTGCTGACTCTGTCCTTCCTCTTGTGCGGCCCTCATCTTCCTTTCCCATCCAGCCAAGACTCATCCTGTGCTGGCCAGGGAGTAGTCAAAGCAGCTTTGCCCTGATACTCTTTTTACCAAATGATTTCTCTGGACAGGAGTGCAAGATTGGAGGGTAAGAGGTTCATACACCAAACAGTAAGCTGCAAGGGAAGGATATACTGCAGAGGTGGCTGAAGGCCTCCTCCAGCCCCAAAGACAGTGTTGTGAGTCAGCATGAAGAAAGCAGTTCACTCGCACAAGATGGGCCTCTTGGAAAAAAGAAAAAAAACTCCCACAATGAAATGTTTTCTCTAAAAACTCTGAGACACTTGAGAGAAGTTTTCACCCCAAGATGCAACACAATGCACGTCCCTGTGCTTCCTCCCCCTCGGCTCAGCAAGCAGTGGCTAAAGGGAACTCCACGACCTGAGAAGATGGTGGGTGGTGGACAGTGGAGGTGCAGTAAAGCATAGGAAGAGCATATCCAGAATCTTTTGGTTGCTGCCAATGTTAACATATACCGGTGGATTCAGTATCAAAGTTTCTAGTATTTGGCTTCACAAAAAAAAAAAAAAACCCCTACAAAAAAAGGCACTACAAAAACACAAGTGAAGGAGTTCCCTGCTGGCGATTCAAATAGAAAATGTTTAATTATGAACATCTGGGAAATCAAACTTTTCACCAGACTCCCCCCTGTGCTTAAACTCTTTCATGCAAATATCTTCAACATTGTCATCTCCTTCTCTGAAGAGCAATGTTTTCCTATTTCGGCTTAATTGACTTAAATGTAGTTAAGAGAAGGGGGGCCACATTTGACAGACCACATTGTACAATTTTGAATAAACAGCCAGAATAACAAAAACATGCTGTTTAATTTAATCTTCCAAAATTTTTATCATCTCGAAACGTGTTTTTGTTACTTGGTTAGGAATGGAGTGGTAAAGGCTGTGTAATATTAATAGAACTACACAGAACACTTAGTAAGAGCACATTATATTACCTGGTCAGCAGCCAGAAGGTAGGATTGGTTATAAAATCTAATAGCATGTCTGCAAACATAGCCAAGTCCTCTGCTCTGAAAACACTTTTCATCAGCATTTCTTTCTTAAATTTGTACATTTACTTAGGTTCTGTTTACAATGTTCCCATTTTATGTTGGCTCAAACAAAATGGTGCAGTTAAATGCTTTTCTTTTTTACAACTCCTAAATTTACAATAACAATGCTTTTTTTAAAAGTATTACATAGTGCTATACTTAATTCATTGTGTTAATCATTAATTATTAATTGCATTTTTCAGTAATGCAGTACAAGAATGAGTTACTGTATGAGTTTCTGTTATCACATCACAATTACAGTTTTATAATTTTGTCGTTATGTATATTCCAACTTTCTAGAAGCATAGAAATAAAAAAGGGAGACAGGGAGTAGGACAGTGGTGGTGGGGTCTACTAATTTTGAGGAGTTGTGATATGTGTTTTTATGTTTCTATTACAAAAGGATGGTAAAGTGCAAATTGCGTCCAGGTCATAAACAGCTGCATATTGGTAGATAATTATTTAACATTTTTAACTTGAATTTATTTTAATTTAGGAAAGAAAGAAAGAAAGATAGAGATTGTTTAATCTCTTAACTGCTTCTCACAGATTCCCATATTCTGCTGTGTTCTTATGTCCTGGGGTGACCAAACAGCTCTTGCACAGCAGCCACAGGTGGATTCTTCTACCCTGCAGCTCCGAGCTATGCTCAGCCAAACATAACAGCTGTCAGGCCCATGGGGTCCATGTCAAATAGCTTCTTTGGAGAGTGCAGTGAGGTCTGAGGGATCATTTTCTTCTTTTTATCTGTAGTGCTTGGTGTTAAGAATGTGGCTGCTGTGTCCTGCATAAGCACATTCCTTTCTGAATGCCTCATTTCCATGTTAACATCTCAGTATAACAAAGGAATTCCTTTATACTGACATAAATATATTTTGTTTATTTCTTGAAGCCCTAACATTGTATTTTAAAATTAAAAAGACATTAAAAAGTCAATAGGAGAGATGTTAGCTGATTAAACAAGTCTTAAATGTAATAAATCCTGTTTTCATGGATGCCTGGATGTTAAACTTAATTGTTACACCTGGTAAAGCAGCAACACTGATCATTTTATTACAGATGAAAGAATTTAGACAGTTTTTAACTCTCAGTGATTCTGCAGTGTTCGTTTGACTTTGGGACCTGAAAATGGCTAATGATGTCAGACTTAAAGGCCGGGTTGCATTAATCTATTACTTAATTATCCACACTTAACAACTCTTGGACCTAATCCATAATAAATGTATGATAGAAAAATGTTATAGAGCCAAAACAGTGTAATTGTACTTATAGTTTTTATACTTGAATACCTCTGCAATGCAACAACTGGTACATGTGTTATTATTACCTGTGCTCCTTTAAATCCAGCTGGTGAGGGATCCACTGCCTTTAGCAGCCTCACACAGGTCCTTTTGTCACTGTTTCCTCCTCATGTCCTTACGAGACATGTCTGGGCAATGTTATATCATCAGTAATAATTTAAAAAAATCTATACACATAAAGCACACACACACAGACTCGCACATACAGTGACATTTTAAATAATAAAAAAATTAAGTAATACATTTAAAATAATGTATTTATGATGATTCAATTTGTTTGACTATCTACTCTGTGCAGGTTGAAAGCTTATTAAATGTTTAAACTGTAGAGATGATAATAATTTTGCTGCTATAAAATCAGCATTTTGTCATATTTTAAATGTAACTCTAACATAATCTGTTTCTTAATGTATTTTCTTTAAAATTTGTTTTTTGAATATTGTAATTGCAATAATTATGTGCATATGCATATTAGAAAAATAAGCCCTCCAGAACAGCAGGGAAAAGCCCTGTAACTTACTTTAAAATGGAATATGTTCCCTAAAACGGTGGACAGAGCTACACACTCATGACACCCTTACCCTTAGCTAACGGCTAATGACCAGCACTACTTATGCAGTTGCACACACAGCACGCTCATTTGTATCAATGTGTCTGTTGCCACAAGATCACTTACAAACATGTACATAATAACCTAATACTCCTGTGTGCTGTAGACTATAGTGTACACTGTACACTGGTTTTTGTGGCATCAGTCTGAGTCTCCCATTTAATCTGTGTTTCTCAGTAACCACTCTGCACCGCCAGGCAGCCAAAAATGCGCATGCTCTTTGCGAGCTCCCGGCTCATAACCAGCGCCCTCTGTCATCAAGGGTGATCATTGGTTAATGATCATCATGTGACTCATGCAAGCCAGATCCTTTTATTTAGGAAATTGTGATTAATAAATCATAACCCAAATTTAGTGAGTTATTATTTATTTGTCATTTCTAGTCTCATATCTCTTGGAGATATATTTTTTATATTCTCACACAGGTGCACATACGGGTGCTCAGAGACACAAACTACACCTTTCTTGGCTGCTACCTCAAAGCACATTGTGCGTTGTCGGTCTTGCATCCTGCACAATAACATTCATTATTTAGTATTTACTGTTATTTACTGTTAGCTAGATTATTGCGATGGTGGAACAATGCGGTTTTCGTCCTGGTCACAGAACACTGGATCAGCTCTTTATCCTCTCAAGGATACTTGAGGGCGCGTGGGATTTTGCCCAACCAGTCTACATGTGTTTTGTGGACTTGGAGAAGGCATTCGACCGTGTCCCTCGGGGTGTCCTGTGGGAGGTGTTGCGGGAGTATGGGGTTTC
>NW_024586074.1:0-2262 GCF_018398535.1 Haplochromis burtoni
ATAAATGAAGACATCCTCAAGAAATTCTGTAGTCACAGAGTTTGTCTCATAATGTAGTAATTAGGGCTAAATTTATCTTTGCAAACAATTATGCATGTTGCTTTGGATTGAAGGAGACGGTTTAGCACAAAATTAGTTGCATAGCCTGTAAAGTTGGCCCAATTTAAGGTTATCAATTATTATATGGCATCTTGCAGTCAGTGTTCTCAGGTGTAACAGGTTCCCTCCACTAAGCCTTAATGAATAACGTTAGGTTTTCAGATGTACAAAATGTGGGCTCATATCTGATGGCATGAATATAAACCTCGGTTTCCTTTGTGAAACAGCAAAGTAGGAGGAGCCGAATAACCAAATGTTAAAGCTGGCTACCTGTTCAAGTGTTCTCTTATCTGTGGTGCACAAATCCGGGGATGGTTAGTTCATAAAGCTAACTTACAAAGAAATGTGAAATTGTCCAACTCGGGTACCAAATAAGTGAGTTTAGATAAATTTGGTGATTTTATCTCATCAAGATACACCTCATAATCTTTTAAATCCTCAGATGTTTCAGTCCCATCTAAAGATATCCTCAGGAGTATGTCTGTGAAGGTTCTCAGTCATCCAGGCCATCGTAGTCAAAGGAGATTGGAAAGATCATTTGAGTCAGTCAGAACAAATTGATTCAGAATTAACCAATTAGCACATTTCACATGCATATGCCATTAATCAGATTTTAAAAATACACCAATTTAGCTTCTCATATACAAACTCAGCATGCACCAAGAGGTCTCTCAAATATTTGCCCACATTTACATACAATAAAAGTGAATATTCAAAAATATCCTATACTGGGGAATTTGATTTCAATAAATCTCAGTACTTCAAAAAAACTGATGTCACAATATGTCACTGAATCCATCTGTTGTGCAAACTTCTTTACATTATACATTAAGTTTTTGGGAATAATATAATTATGTATCGACCAAATGCCGGCCAAATGGGAGTCTTTGGACAGACCAATATTTTTCAGTCACTAGGGTCTGCGGATGAGTTTCAATTGGAGCTCGCAATTTGTTCCTTACCAGTTAGCATGTATTACCTGCCTTATTTAAGAACATTAAAATCACTCTTGTCTTGAAGAATATTGAATTTGAATGCAGAGAGCACTTTGACCACACAAATATGTACACAGTGTGGATATTTGTGTTTTTAAAGTTTTTGTTTTCTTATTGAAAAGGTTTAAGAAATATTACAGTGTTTGTGCTGATTTTGTATTTGGAGATTTTTCCCTAATCTGTAAAATGCTTTACATTGTTTGACCCATCGGACCCAGTTATTCCCAGCGCCAACATTTGTACCACTAGCCACCACTGGTCACACTGTTAAAGATGTGTTGCCAGCTTTTTATGTGATGTCATCTGCTTCCCTATTCACAATGGGTCGCCGCTGCAAGTAAATTTGCGTGTTTGAGTTTGGAAGATTTGCCAGATACCTTTCCTGACATGACTCCAAAAGATTAGGATTTGAATGATTCCAATCATTTACATTTCTTTAAATTCTTTAAATCCTTGGTGAATGCAGAGGTGCCACCAAGTAAGGCAGGTAACTACTAGGTGCCCCAGGGCAGTAGGGCCAGCAGAGGGCCCCTGAGGACTGACAAACTGCAGCAGAAGCCATGTACAAAGTCTGCAGTGACATTTGCTGTGTCGCAATCCAGCGACCGCACGCTTTGGAGTACACACAGTTCACATGCTATGTACAGCGCGTACTAGAAAGTACGAGAAGTGCGGAAGTGAGAAGCTTGTGAAATAGGACAGTCTAGCCTTCGTCGCGCGGCTCAGGTTGCATTTTTTGGATCTAACCGTGAGAAACGTTTCATACAGCTTTGTTTGACAGACATGAAGGAGAAAAAATGTTTCTTTGTTCATTAATTTGTTTTATGACATCACTTTGATTAGTTGAGTATCTGAGGCTGAGACCACAGGACTGTGAAACATGATTGTTGGGCTTCATTTCTGTGCTGAACAGTCATTTAAGATTAGTTAGTAAATAACAATTAGCTAATGTTGTTCATGAGACTAAAGTCATCTCACTGTGGTAATGTAAATATAATATGGCCAATATTATATTTATTGTCAGATTATTATGATATATTACAGCAGTTAACTTGAACTCTGTGTCAAATGAGCTTCAGTAAAGATTCAAGTTGCAGTTATTTATATTTCCTATCACCTTAAATCTTCACTCAAAGACAAGTATCTTTGACAGTGTATATATAGATGT
>NW_024586074.1:4677-6004 GCF_018398535.1 Haplochromis burtoni
ATAGCCTGTACATACTTATAGTTATAGTTATAGTCATTGAGTAACGTAACGGAATACGTTACAGAATTCATTTTGGGGCATGTATTCTGTATTGGAATACATTTTAAAAGTAACTTTTGCAACACTGCATACACACACACACACACGTTCTTACACATGCATATACGTGCTTACACATACACACACACACACATAGTGCCTTGTCTTAGAACCATTGCGGGGTTTTACAGAGGGAGGTGCTTGTGCTGTGATGTGTATTGTAACAGTTTGTCAATAAGTAGCTGTGAGGGAAGCTGCTCTTGGAAGGATTTTGGGCATGAGACAGGTGAGCTCCAAGAGCTGGTTCTTGACCAAAAACTTCCCTCGTTAGCGAGTGAAAAACCGGTTGAAGATGTTCTGTTATGTCTTGTTTTCTTCATGATGAATAAGTCTCTAAACTAGCAGGGCTTGTGGAAACACAGACCCAACACATACAGTATGACATTCACCACTGAGTTTAAGGCAAGGTTTACAAATTTAAGTACAATAACGGCAACATTTCACAATTCACTCTAACAGTTATGACCATATGACCTTTAACCATACCAATGGTTAAAGGAGTGATGGCGGTATTTTCCTCTGTGGGACCTTGATGCTAATGGTTAACAGGTCCTTTATGTGTGTTGTCTAGTTGTCAAGTCAAGTTGTCAAGAAAATAATAGAAAATTATGTTCTCTTTTCTTTTTTTCTTCAGGGGCAGAGGGGACTGGAGAGAATGACACTGTTCAGTCTTCACTACCCAGAGATGAGGCCATCATACAAGTGAATTCTGAAAATCGGGATGTTGAGCACCCAGCCCACCATGATCAAGTGGAGCTGCAAGATCAAGAGATGATGGAGAGAGACCCATCGACCAAAGGAGAAGCCATGAGGAAAGGTGAGAACAGGTGAGTTTACAGTCATGACGATTCAGGTGCAAATTCTGATTCTTAACATCTTTTTTCCCTACAGGCCTCCCAATTGGAAGCTGGATGAGCAGCACAAAGCAGTCGTGGCTATTGGATGAGGCCAGGGGCAAGATGAAGGCTGTAGTAAGAGTTGGGGGTGTGATGGAGGCTGCAGTCAGGGCCGGGGACAAGATCAAGGTTGCAGTCAGGGCCCGGGGCAAGATAGAGGCTGCAGTCATGGGCGGGGGTGAGATTAAGGCTGCAGTTGTAGCCTCGAATGTAATCAGAGCTGTGAAGGAGGCTCTCGGTTTAATCTGAACACAGCCTAAAACTTATCCAGACTGGTCCCAGCCCACCTGCAGATTGAAGTTCATAAGTCAACCTCCAGTGGGAGTAGTTCA
>NW_024586075.1:0-1338 GCF_018398535.1 Haplochromis burtoni
ACAGTTTCAGCATCAACCAAATACATCATAACAGCCATCAAATCTGTTAGTTTGAGATTTTAATAACTTTATACAAGACTGAACAGAATTGTATGATTTATCAATATTTATAATTACATTACATGTTTGTATCAATCTGGTACTCCGGTATGTATTATAGCAAGAAAATCAACTGTTCTGGCTGATGTGTCCTGGTTTACAGCTTCTGTGTTTCTGTGTCTTCATGCAGTGGACTCCTTCAGATTCAGTAAAGTCCCTCCACAGACTTTATCTGATGTTGCTGTACATGAACTCTTTTCCTTCAGACCAAAGCCCATCAGCACACACAGTACAGAGGATACATTACATTTCTGCACCGTTTAATGTGATACTCTACATCTCAGTCCTTTGTGACTAAATTACACTTCGTGAATACAGCCTCTGACTTTGGATACATTTGTTTTCTATGGATAGTTGTGGTGCCAAAAAAGTGATTTTCAGTATTTTCCAAAAATGTTATTGCCCCCATTTAAACTGTCATTAATGACCCGTTGGCCTATAATGTGTAAAAAAATTATGTCAAACGTTTCCATCATGAATGATATCGAGTCATTTTGAACCATAAACAACATTTTTTCCACAAGGTAGAAGCTGCAATCAGTTTTTGACAAAGTGTCTTTTTTATATGCTTCATGGATCCGGTTAAAAAACCTCATTGACATTAAAAATGTCTTTTTAAGAGATGTTGTGTCAAGAGGCAGAAATTGCAACAAATATATAACATAATAGTTTTTTAGACATTTTAAGTGGCCAACAACCAGACTGATTATAATTTGGGTACAATAACGCATTTGCAAAACAGGTAGTTTCTTTATTTTATATACAACTCCTTCATAAATCGTTTTGACTGCAGTCTACCTTCCAATATAAACAAAGACATTACAGATACATACAGAAACATCAGAAATCACCTTTTGGAACAACACCGTGATCCAAAAGCACCTGTTCAGTTGTCAGTGCTGGGTCTTCTGGCCTTCCCAGCTAAAAGTCTATTAATGATATAAATAAACTCATGGTTAGTGAATTCAATTTTCTTTGTAAAAATATTTTTTTTCTATCCTTCTTTTTCTTTGGTTTATTGGTACTCAAAGAAAATTAGTGTTACAGCAGGAAAAAAAATCCCTAAGCAATAATAAAAAGGCAACACTGTGTTGTTAAGGCTTTAAACTGAAAAGTCAACACAATGCAGACGATGCACTAACCTGTCACAAGGCTAGTAAATGCTACTGAGCAAAGCAAAAAAGGTAAAAACACAAAGTAATGTTGACTTGATGTTCTCCCACAGACAACGTCACTGGT
>NW_024586075.1:2700-5997 GCF_018398535.1 Haplochromis burtoni
GCACACCACCAAAGAAAAATGTCACAAAAAGCATATTGATAATTTTTGCCCGTGCATAGCGGAAAGGGTTCGGTTTGTCCCCAGTACACTTTTTTTGCTTTCTTCTGACCACTACTCATGCTAGGGGCATCATCTGGGTCGGAATTTTCTCCAGGACCCAAGTCAGATTGTCTACTTTTTCTTTTTAAATATTTATTTATTGCTATTACACGCTGCGTGGTCTCGCTCACAGCATGACTATTATGTAATTTCTTCTTGGTCTTCTTCTGTTTTACTGGCAGTTGGCAACTCATTTAATTAGAGCAGATAGTTGTACTGCCCTCTAGTGGAAGAGAATGTAATTGTTCTGCACGTGACTCATTCCGGACGCTAGGTGGAACCAGATAATCTTCCACGGCACACCTGATCATTTCTCATGGCACACTTATGTGCTGCGGTACAGTGGTTGGGAAACACTGCTCTAAGTTATGAGGATTTTTGTCAGTTCTACACTCCAACAAGGTTTTATCAGAAGTCACTCAAAACCTTTCAAGCTATCATGTTTACAGAAAGAATGGCACACATGCACACACACCCTATTAAAAACATGACCTCCTTTCCAGAGGTAATCATGTTTATCTTCTATACACAGTAACTGAGACACCACGCTGTTACTATTAATGAATCTCTGATAATATATGACTGTATTTTAAATTAATCAAACTTTATTTTCAACAAATTCAAAGTATTTATTCTACAATTACAACATTAAAATCAAAAGTTGGCTAATTTTCTGTTTAATCAGCTGAATCACTGGTTCTCAGGTTACTAAAGGGGGGCAAATCCCAAAGTCCCGTGTGGAGGTGGGTAATATATCACTGAGATATGAAAATATAGAAAAAAAGCATTGAGTTTTAAAATGGTTGCAGGTAGCAGCATTTATAACTCTAAGTACTGACACCCTTCTTTTCCAGAGAGCTACCGTCATCAGTGTCAGACTACTTAAACTGAAGTGTGAATCTAACAAAAGAAAACGTAAGTTCAAAAGTAGCCCAGGTAGTATTTTCCCTGGAATTTTCAAATAAAGTATAAAAAACTTTTAACACTGTTATTAACAAATCAAAAAATATTTATCATGTCAGGATTTTAACCAACTTAAAGTCCTGCCTCCATCATGTTACTGCATCACTAATTTCCACACATTGTTTGCTCCTCCTGTTATATACAGTCTAACTAGTGAGTGCAGCTAGTAACTGCTCCTGTCTCCTCATGTGTCTTCATAGCCTCGTTTTACTCAACGGAGTGTTTTCCACTTTTTACAAACAGATTTCCTGCATGTTTTCTCCTGTGTTTGCTGGAGGCTGCTGAAGTAGCTCCATTTTTAGTTACTAAATCATCATTGAAACACTGCTCTTACATTTAGACATGCACGGTTTTGACTCCTTGTCATAAACACTAGGAAACTAACACATAATGTTGCTATAGCAACACACAGTATATAATATAATACCGGTATTATTGCAGATGATATGATGTGGCACAGCCCTAGTCCCAAGTATATGAGAGATTCCATTAAGACATTGATGATCAATAACTGAATATATTAAACACTTTTAGAGTGATTTTATTATAAATTATGACCTACACTTTCCAAGCCGTGCAGCTCACACCGTCCTTGGAAAAGAAGCCTGGCTGACAGTCTTCACACACTGTGTCACTTCTGCTGGTCCCTGAAAGAAACACATTCATTGTTACACAAAAAAATTTATAATTTATCAGCTCATCTAAATGGTCTTAGACTTTAATTTTTCTTACCAGGTTCTTTTATCCTCTGACCAGCTGCACAATGTGAATGTTTCTCTGTCAAACTACATCCGTTACTGTCTATCAAATCTTTACAGTAATATCCATTTAAAACGTCACACACTGTGTCAGTTGTTGCTGTACAGTTCTGCTTGACAAAAAGACCATGGCCTAAAAAAAACAAAACAAAAACATTAGTGTAAAAATATTCTGTAATTTACTTTTAAATGAAAGATTTATTTTTTTAATTTAAAATTTACAAAGGATTTCCCATCTAACTGTACCTGTGTCACAGGATGTGCAGGGGAAACAGTTATACAGGCCGTTGGGTTGGTTCATGAACGTCCCCAGGTCACAGAAACGGCACTGAGTTCCTGAATATACTGTGCAGTCTTTCTGAACAACTCTACCTGTTCAACACAGCACAACATTTATGTCAGACTTTCACCATTTATCCCAGAGTGAACCTAAAGTAGTGTTGTAGTGTTGGGGTGTACTTTACGGTAGGTCAAGCAGCTTGGAAATCACAAGTGAACTGAGCGATACAACATTACTGATCTGCAAATTCAATGTGCCCCTTTTTCCTGACCCCGTACAGTAAAACATGTAATAAACACATTGGTCCACTGTGTCCATTTCATGCTTGGCCTCTCCAAAGTGTGAAATGGACACATGCAGTTCGAGCAACCTGAAGTAGCAGAGGGATATTTCACTTCAAGCGAACAAGGAAACAATCACAGGAAAGTGTGTAAACAGACATTGTTAACACATTTACATGTAAACACATACTATCCATCTTGCTTAATTGTTTTAAGAACCCTGGAATGTACTTCATACGTTGCCTGCTCACTACCGACTTCTTGCCTTTACATATTTTGTCTCCCGTTAATGCAACTTGTGCTTCATTTTACTGCTTCTGGAAAACATTTTGTGAACTGTGTCAGTTCTAAGTATCAATTAATTTATCTGACTGTTGGAAGGAAAAAAATGAAGACAACAGATTTTCTGGGTCAATAACACATAAAACACACATATTTCTCCTTTTATGTTTGACTGAGATGCAAGAAGTAATTATTAATTACTTAAATGCAACATAAAATATCTAAGGATAGATTGTGTTTTCATTTAACACAAATGTTTAAAACTTTTACAAAAAAACCAAGGTTGTCATCTGTATAAGCAAACCCTTCATTTCATGTTAGAAACACTTCTGTCTATCGTGTCATTTCAAAAACGAAATCAAGCAAAGATCAAATATTAAAGTCATGTCCTCTTTATTTATCTGTGGTTTGTTTAGGTTTTTTTTCTTTCTTCTATAAAGCTATTATGTTTCAGAATGATCTGCTTTCAGGTTTGTATACATTTTCGTAAAAACAATAGTTTAAATACTACAAAGTTTCATTGCAGTCATCGCTTTTCTTCGTACCTTCGTTGCACATCGGGCAGCACTGTCCGTCATTTGTTTTATACTCATTTGGTCGACAGGATAACACGGGCACTATGAAGACAGCGGCA
>NW_024586076.1:0-5991 GCF_018398535.1 Haplochromis burtoni
ACCATTCCCATTTTATTACGGTGTATCCATATAAATGGCCCACCCTGTACTTTAAATAATAATGGCATGGCTCTCTGTATGGCATTTCAAGCCAGTGGTTAACACTCAATTAGAAATTGCTGATGTGCATTCTGACGAGCGTCTGTGTGAATGAAGGAGTTGGGAAGAATATGTCATCTTTCTGTTAGATAACATGTAAATGCTCTATGAAATGGTTCCATGTATATTTTATTACAATGCAACGTGGCCCTGTAATATTTATGTACGACCACTTAGTTTTCTGTCCACCACTCTCAGCACCTTTTTGGAAAAGTTAAAGTTACAGAGGGTGACTCATAATTGAATCATAGTGCAACTGCCCCAATGCAGGGGGACATTTTAACGGGAAACAGCCTGCAGGGTTGACATGAAGAATGAGGACAGAGGAAGATGAAAACAGGTTGAAAAACATTTGGAGCACTCATTTGCCTCCTTCTGGAATCACCGTGTTATTGAGTGATATAGTGCTTTGCAGTTTTGTGTGTAGTATTAATTTGATTTGATGCATTTTAATTTAGTTTAATAGCTTAATAAGCATGATGTTCTTTCATTCAAATTTCATGTTAATATATCTTTATTCAGTCATTCTAAAAAAAAAATGTAACAATGACGACATTTTTCAACCTGGAGAGTCTGTCATGGCCTTCCGCCCCATGTCTCATAAAGCAGGAAAATGTTTTCTATACCTTATCTGGTAGAGAAAAAAAAACAGAATGAAACTGATTATGTTATTTGCACCCCAGATAGGAAATGTCAGACTGTGTTTGCAAGGTCTAGTGAAGCTACCACAGAGACTTTAGAAGAAATGTTGTGTGTAAACTTCACTCCCAGTATTGAGTGTCCCCTAGATGGTTCAGGTTTGAAAGTGTCACCTTTACTCATCCAGTAATGCGGTTTATAATTGTTTCAACATATTTCAATCATGTGTTGTCTGAACATGAAATAGTTAACCAAAAATGTAACTAAAAAACATGGAAATTGTGCATGCATGCTTGGGTCTTAGTGGTTCCAAACTTGTTAATCAACTTCATCTCCTCTGAGGGTGACAGTTTGGTTCTGTTTCCAGTCCGTGGCAGAGTGTAGACACATTCAAATAATTTGTACTTACCTACAACTGTCTTAGTTCATGATCTTGGAAGAGACGGAGTTTCTCTGGAGTTGGCCAAGCCTGATCTAGACTAATGTTTTGTAACATGATATTGATATTGGGCTGCTGGTAAGTACACCTGACAGCTTGTGTTTCTATTACACCAGACACTTTCCTCCAGTACAGCCGGAAAGCTTAGTTTGAGAATTTGCACACAGTGTTTCAATGCTTGCAAGACACTACAATTAAACCTTATAAAATACAGGTTTACCAATGCTGCCATGACTTTTCTAGGCATGTTCAATAAATTCATTCATTCATTCATTCATTTATTTGTTCATTTCCAGGCACAACAAATACCTATATTGAACATAAAATGCACAAAATGCTAAGTTTTCTTGTTCCTTCTAACTACTGTAC
The DNA here is from genome assembly GCF_018398535.1 of Haplochromis burtoni. NCBI lineage: Eukaryota > Metazoa > Chordata > Actinopteri > Cichliformes > Cichlidae > Haplochromis > Haplochromis burtoni. Next base: position 1,547 of record NW_024586076.1, read on the forward strand.
CATGACCTATGTTGTTTTCTAGGTCTAGCTGGCTATTAAAGAGGGTTCTCCCATAACCTTTCTTCCATTGTGTCCCATAACAACAGTTTGGTTCGGGAACCAGAATATGAGCAGGATTTTTAAACTTTCCAAACACGAGTTTCAACTTTACATTCAACATGCAGATAATTTTTTTCACAAACTAATTAATTACCAGTTAGAAAAAAGGAAATATGTCATTATTTAGCTGAAAAAAATTTGTCAATGCGAACAACTATTTACCATTTGATAATAATGTTACACTCAAAAAAGTGAAATTGGGTGGTTGTTACATTTACAAGAGTCTAATATGTAATTTGAACAAAATATTTTTATATTTCTATGGTGAATGTAATAAAATCACCTACGATCTGCATGAAATTGAACAACCTAAAACTATTTAAATTTATTCTTGTTGAAATGATGTGTTGTTGAGTGTATTAAAAACTTTTATCCTTTTAGACATAAAAATATTTTCATAGCGCTCCATTGTAAAGATGAGGAATAAATAATTTACACTAAATTGTTTTAGGAATAACTTGAACTCTTGGGAAACCGAAGGAATGTTATCTATAAACAAACCATAATATCTACAGTTTCTAAAGTTTAAATTGAATAAAATATGGAAAAGCCTTCAGGTCATCCTGTTGCCTTGATTATTAACTCACTGACTAAAGCGTTTGTCATATTTTGTATTCAGTTAATATTACCAAATATGTGTAACAAATATGAATATCATATTTCTTGTGAAATTGATGCAACAATTACGTGACAAGTTAATTGGATGCATTTAGATTTAAAGAAGATATATATATTATTGTTAAAAGCATTAAATGTCATGTCAAATGTCAATCTTGTCATGTCTGTACAGTGTTATATTATTAGAGCTGGCATGGTTTGCAATCTCAAATTAGTGGGGCCTTTGTTAAACATTAAAGTTCATGACACTACTGATGGGTCTGTCTGGCACAGACCCACTGCTGGAACGAGACAATTCTACTACAACAGCAAAAAGCTTTGGACACCAAGCAGAGCTCTTTGTTTGATCTCGTGCACAAGGGAGAGAACTGTGATGAGCGCCGTTCCTTCCGCTTGAACCCCAGTCGCTCTCAGCCAGCTTCCTGCTCTTTATTGTGGTTACATGACTATGCAGAAGTTCATTAACACATGACGTCTTACACAGGCATACATGTGAACAAAGAGTACCTTGTCTGTGTGTACATATAGGCATGTGTGTGTGTGTGTGTGTGTGTGTGTGTGTGTGTGTGTGTGTGTGTGTGTGCGCCAAGATGTGACCCTGTGAATGACTCCCCAAAGTTGGTACCAGGAGTCCAGTGGTCCACCTAAACAAAAGGCACTTATACTTAAACAGATACAAAGTAGGTGTCCTCCAATAGTATAAATCAGTAAGAGAAGGTACAACCTCTCTCATGACCTTAAGCTGTGTGTGTATGCCAGAGTGCTCTGGGAGGCACACAGAGTCTACTTCCGCTCTAAGCATTCTACGATAGTTATGGGTCAGAGTATCTGTATCTGACCCACGTTAAACTCATGGACTGGACATACAAACACACACACACACACACACATACACCCACACACAATGGACAACTGTACCCTCAAACACACAATAATAACATGGACTGAACCACCACTCACAACCACTAGCACTTTATATAGCCTCTGTAGAAATTATCCACACCCTCACTTATCTTAACTGCACTACTGTATAGCTCTGTGTAAATAATCATTCTGTACATACGATAATTTTTAACCCTACAACTGTTTACAACTTGCATAGTTCCCATTTCTGTATAGCTGTATATCTCAGATTTCTGTAAAGTTATTTATTTCATATTCTGTATAGTTTTTCATATTTATATCCTGTTCATAGCCTGTACATAGCTTGTACTCACTACAGCCTGTACATACTTATAGTTATAGAATATTCACAACATACTTCATACCGTGTACATTATAACATACCATAATAGACCCATTTCTGTAATATACTCACATATCTATATTATTGCTAATATATATTGTAATATATCTATATCACTAAAGCACTTCTGGATGGATGCAAACTGCATTTCGTTGCCCTGTACCTGTGCATGTGCAATGACAATAAAGTTGAATTCTATTCTATTCTATTCTATTCTATTTAGATTTATAACATAATAAGTAACTTTAAAATGTTTGTGTGACCAAGTGGTCGGCGGGGTTAGATAAAAGGAAATAATAAAATGACAACGCCACCTAGGGGAATTTCACCCCCAGGAAATATATTTAAGAAAAATAGATAAAAGGAATAAAAGGAGGCCGCACAGATTCAAGGATGCACACTGAGGCAGGTTGGCTCCAATATTAAAACAGTTTTATTTATAGTAAAAATAAATAAAATATTAAAAACCAAGATGTGAGCGTCATTGTTGACAGTGTCCTAAAGTGAAAATAAAACAATCATGGAACTTGGACTTACCAGCAGCCGTGGAACCAAAAGAAAATCACACAAAAAGAAAATCACTGCAGCCCACCCGGTGCTGTACAAAAGAAAGTGTGAAAACGACCCACCACCTGAGGTCCCAGGGCCACTGGCACGTCCTCCGTTCACTGAAATAAAACAGAAAAATATGTTAAAAGAATAAAAGGACACTGAGCGTCAGGCTCGCTACAGATCATAAAAAACTAAAACACACTTTAATAAAAGAAATCACACACACGCACACACACACACACACGCAGGAAGGCTTATACCCCACGGGTCAAACTACCACTCGTGCTGGTAGTAATTATTCTCAATCGCAAGCCGGTCTGGCTCCCCACCGGCTGAGACCGGCAACCAAGGCGATTTAAAGTCCCAGCACCACACTCGGGCAGAGGGTCGCTTCAGCCCGATCACAGAAGCGTGGGTACAAGCAACAGTCCAGAATAAAACCAGGCAAACCAGAAAAAGGTAAGCCTACTTATTAAAAACACGATAAGATGAGACAAGACAAGGCAAGACAAGACGAGACAGCAGGCTCCACTGAGGAGGAGTCCTCACAACAGCGGCTGGGAAGGCGTTTCACTCTTCCGATTTAGGTTGGGCGATTTGCCACGGAGAGGTGAATACAGCAGTCAAACCCTAAAACAACAGATAAATGTAACCTTAGACTCTTATAGCTATGAATGCTAATAAAAGTAGTTTTAATGGCTTACCCCAGGACCGGAGGCACTATACTCTCACTGGTGGGGATAACACGAGCACCTCTCTCCGCAACGTCGGAGTAGAACAAACTGCCGCGCTACAACAGGCCGCAAAAACTATATTAACACAAATTCCAGTACTCGGAGGGAATCTGAGGTTAAGCGAGAGCATACCTGTAGCTGTCATATGATCTGCTCTTGTTGATCAGTCCGTCGCAGTGTGCCAGCATTTACTGCTGCTTTGCACCGAATGCACGGGAGGAATGATCCAACAAAAACACCGGCTTAGCTTTATACGGGCTAACGCCACCCTGCAATATGCAGGTGAGTTCCCAATTAACCTAGTTGCGCAGCGAAGAGAACGAGCGCAGGAGAGCGAGAGAAAAAAAAAAGAAAATCGAGTAGCCCATCTGGCTACATTTGTAATAATGAAACATTTCAATATAATGTAGACAAAAACGAAAAATAAAAAGATAGTTACGGATCAGGACTCCTCGATCCTTACTGCGCATGTGCAAAGTCGGACTATACAAATCGGGTCTACCCGATCCATACCGTGCATGTGCAGAGGTTCACTTCTTCTTCTGTTTCATTTAATGGCATTTTACTCCCGAGTGTACGAGTCCGCCACTTGCTGACCGAGCGAATGAGCCCTATTGTAAACTGAACCAAATTGTGTTTGTATATGCATGTTAAATTTGATTTAGTGATAGTTGAGCGTGTTTATGCTCGTCTGTGTGGAGAGAATTGTTGGAATAGGGATGACGATGTCCGCTATCACTGCCAATTATCAGTAAAAACTATTTTACAGCGCTGTTGTTCAATTGGAGGAAGCTCTCCGTTGAGGAGAAAAGCATGACTTTGTTTGTATACGGGGGTATCCATTGTTTAAATGTCCCAGGCAGTCGAAAAGGAGGCAGAGCAGTTGAGAAATGCTAGGAGCTAACTGGGCACTAACCGTGTCATTCAAATATATTACATGTCGCAATGTTAGCAAAGACAGGAAGTGATGTAAGATTTGCGTGGTACTGATCGGGTTTCCGGTACGGATCGGGTAGTGATACAAACCACAAAACTCTGAAACAATGTGCTTTGGACAGAAAAGAACAAATTGGAGATGTTTGACTATTATGCCCAACACTATGTTTGATATATTAGTTTGCATATGGCACAAAAGGCAAGGCAAGGCAAGTTTATTTGTATAGCACAATTCAACAACAAGGTGATTCAAAGTGCTT
>NW_024586077.1:0-5985 GCF_018398535.1 Haplochromis burtoni
TTCACCACAACAATTTTATTGCACAGTTCTGATATAGCAATGTATTCAAAGCCTCTCACAATGGTCAATGTGGCGGTGGTGAGGTCCCTGGCTCAACTGCAGGGGAGGAGTGGAGCAGTGAGCTCAAGGGGGATGGAGGGACCCCTCTTGAGGTGTCAGGGATTTAACTAATGAGGTTTCTCTCTTTGTAAATAATGAAGCCAGAGACCTAAGATTTGAAGTGTGTGAGCTGGAGACCAGCAGGAAAACAGGTGGAGTGGGTGCCGTACCTGTCAACAAGCAAATGATTTGCAATAAACACTCCTCAACATGATGCAGTGTGTCAGGTGAGTCACTACAGTCAACAATTAGAAGTCAACAAATGCAGGACTCACTATAAGGATCCTTGAAGTTGGCCACCACAAGTGACGCCTTTCACTTTATATTAATACATTTTTATAAAAGCATCAATTTCAGCCTCTTTTATATCAAGTTGTAGCAGCTCTACGGCAACTGTACCTGGATGACATCATAGGCCACAGGACTGGCGTTGCAACCATCATCTCTTGTCGGCTCCTTTCCTTGATCCCACTCTTTCTTTGCTTCATCCAATACTCGGCCAATATAAATCATCAGGTCGCTCTAAACACACAACAACACACAGCTGTCACTTTTAAACTGCTTTCATGTGTAAAGATTTAATTACTGACAGTAATAATTACATCTACAATATTATGTTCAAAAAAATTAAACCAGCAACTCTTTGATGCTTGTCTTCCACATCTCACTTTAAGCCCTGCAATGACCATACTGATTAACTGGATGCACGCCTCAGATACACTGTGTTACCTGTTGTTTGCTGAGGTACTGCTCCTCCAGAGGTTTCAGTAACTCGTCAGGAAGCAGGTTTCCCAGCGCTTCAGTATTGATATTACTGGCCAGCTCAGGTTTTTCAAGGATTCTGGTACACAGAGCAGATAACACATGAGTTTCTATAAACAACCCAAGCTGTGTTTAGTCTATAAAAATGGCATTTTATTTTGCACATTAAGAAAACAAGAAATTAGCCGTTACATTTGTATTATTATTCACTATCTGTAATTGTTCAGGTATTTATTCTTCTAAAAACAATGAAGGACCTCACACTGACAGACATCCTCATGTTTAGGCACAGAAAGATGCTGCTTCAAACAATAATTGAACTGGTGGCTTACCCTGGATAAAACTCCTTCACCCATCGCAGGAGGAAGCTGCAGTCCTTGTCATCCAGAACAAAGTCTGCAATCTTTTTGAGCCTTGCGCTGAAATTTTGATGGTACTGTCTTGCATAAAAGTTACAGATGTCCATCTCTGGTGGGTAGCAGTTCTTCACAACCTCCACCACCCACTGCAGGTCCTCCTTCAGCTGCCTGCCCATGGAGTGGATCTCTGCCTCTATAGAGACTGGTTCACCGGATCACCAATGGGGCTTGATGGATTCTCAACGCATTTCACTAATTTTTGAAGCACTTTGTCATGGTGTTTCTTCCACTTCTTGGGCCTCCAGGCTGGTGGGTCGGCATCTTTGTTCCACAGCTGGTCCTGCTCTTCCTCAAGGTTGATGGCTTTCACCGCAGATGTACACCTCTTCCTCAGTGCTGAGAGAAAGACTCTGCTGCAGAATCTGCCATACATGCTCTTCAAGGGCTTTATGGTCTGCAGCAAGCTTTTCTACCGCTTCCTCTGCTTGGCCTCAGCCTCTGTCTCCCAAACAGATGTTTCTCCCTTCTGATCAGTTGTGAGTGGCCTCAAACAGGCTTGTCTTTCAAGGTATTCCTCAAAGTAGATTCACTGGTGGACAAAAAAAGACAAAATCTTTGATTTTTAATTATCAGCACTATTTTATAGATGTCAATCACCAGGTCTCTGTTCTCTTGGTATTTATCACTAAACATCTAAACAAATCTTCCTAAACAGTGAAATGAATGCTGCACATGTACTATATACACATAATTAAATATCATGAAAATAATTGTAATTAAACTTATGCCATGGATATTAACATGGATTCAACAAATAAAAAAATATTTGTACTTCCCACCTTCCACCGAGGAGCGCCTATCCTCGTGTCCTTTCCGTCTAAAAGAAAACTCTCTCTTAACAGTATTATTGGGATCTGAAAGAAAAAAGCACACAGTTTAATGAAGTTTGAATAACAGACTGCAGACATGAGTTCTGGTCTTTTCTTTTCTTCACTTTCCACAGACAAGCATCAGCAGTGCTTTTTGTTGTGAACTCAGTGCCAAAAAAAATGTTGTCTTTTTGCCCATTATTGTCATGTGTAGCTGTGGCAGGCATGAAGGAGGTGGACCCAAGTGCAGAACTCAAACATGAAGGATGAACTAAAGGTGGCAGTTTTATTGCTGGGGAAATTGTTAAAAGGGTAAACTCACAAGAAACACCAAAATTTAGAAAAATGGAAAATAGTAACAAAAACACTGGGAAAAGAAAACTTACACCAAGAAACTACAAATGAGGAGCTACACTGAAACTAGAAACACATGGAGATTTACACACACGAGGAGGTACGATGTGACAAAGGGCAAAGAAAAACACATGGCTTAGATATTCAGAGGAGTAATAAGGGAAACAGGAGCGAGCTCTGCCGCAAGCTTTTCTACTGCTTCCTTGTTGGCCTCAGCTGTCTCCCAAAACAGATGTTTCTCACTGTCTATCAGTTGCTGAGTGGATTCACAAAAGGCTTGCATTTCAAGGTATTCCTAAAATGTAGGTTTCACTGGTGGACAAAAACAATGAAAAATTGTTTTTAATTATCAGCACTATTTAATAGATGAATCGCCCAGGCTCTGTTAAACTGCTTTGATACTTTCTCAAGTTTTCACCCCTAAAGATGAAACAGGTCAGAAGAAGCGTTTATAGCCATTATTTTTTTGTTTTTGTTCCACAATTTTACTGTGGAAAACACTTTTAATTATAACATGTTTCCTACTGCAACTTTGGACCTCTGACCTTTATAACGATTTGAATACATGTCCAATGTTCCTGAATAAGTTTTGTTGGGAAACAAAATAAACTGATCAAAAAATGTTTGATATTTATTACTAAACATTTAAACAAATCTTACTAATGAGTGAAATGAATGCTGCACATGTACAATATGCACATAATAATTAATAATAAGAAAATAAGAAAAATAATTATAATGAAACTTTCAACTATATTAAAATGGAGTTCAACAAATAAAAAATAAAAAATATTTGTACTTCCCACCTTTTTCCTCCTTCGAGTCTTTAGAAGGGAGTGTATCCACTTCCCTTTTCCATCTCCATAGAAAAGATTCGCTCATTCTCTTTAATCTTTTATCAAACATACGGGGTTCTAAAAAAGAAAAGCAAACATTTTAATGTAGTTTGAATAACAGACTGCAGGTTTTCTTCACTTTCCACAGACAAACATCAGCAGTGCTTTTTGTTATGAACTCAGTGCCCAAAAAATTATTGTTGTTTTTTTGTCCACTATAATGACCACCGCAGAGAACATTTTATTAAACATTTTACCGAGAAAAAATCCTGTGCAGATTTTAGCCACTTTGGTTTGTTCTTTCATGACTGCATGATTATAAATATGAAATCTGATAATAGGGCCTTTTAACAGTCATTTGGAGTTTTTATAGTAAGGTCAGGGGTAACAATCCATGCATTAATGAGGTACATTTAGTTGTTAATATACTGGTTGTCCAGCCATCAAAAAACTCATATAAATGAATATTGGCATTTACGTGGTTTCATTTTTACAGTGCATGGTTAAGTTAGCAATTACATCCTGGAAATATTCTAGATTTGCAAAAATGTACCACTTTACATATATTAAATATTTTTTTAACACATAGATTATTGACCAGGTTAAAAATATTATTTGAAGGCATCAAATCAGGATTCAGGAAACTGTGATGAATATAATCACTAATAAATGTTAATGTTACACTACTAAATACAAATAGCAGCTTTACTTAGTCTAAGGAGCTTGGAAAGACAAGCATCTGGACTTCTTTAAGTGCTCTGAAGCTCAAGACACTTGGGTTATACACCAGTGTTGGGTAAATTACTTTAAATTAGTAACTTAGTTACATTACTAGTTACTTCTATCAAAAGTAACTCAGTTACTTCAAGTTACTCGTTACTTTCAAAGTAACTAGTTACTAGGGAAAGTAACTTTGGTTTTACTCAGAATTCTCTTGTTAATGTGTTGCTTCCATAACTTTGCCAGTCTTCTAGCTTGCTTACTTGCCACAAGTGCACTGTGCCACCTACCAATAGAAAGGAAAAGATAATGTGCATATTTCCACGAGAGAAATCCCACGCCTGGACCGTCGTTGACCGCCGCCATGATTCTAGCCTACGTCACAGCGTCATGTGCGCCTTTTACATCCAACACAAAAACTGCAGTCGTGGTGCTTTGATTGTACTCAGAACTCGGAAATTCTGCCTTCTGAATAGGAAGATGTAGGCAACACCAGACTGCAGATGAGCTGCATACAGGGCTGGACTGGGACAGAAAATTGGCCCGGGCATTTTGACTAGAGACCGGCCCACCATTATAGGAAAAATCATAAAGCCTTTGAATGAAAATAAACACTGTTGTGACAGTGATGTTCACTGTTCTGATGGTATATATGCATCAATCTATCAATCGTTTGTTGTAAGATTCAGATAATTATTTTTTAAAAGCTAGACATTTTAAATGAGAATAAGAAAGAAAAGTATTTCTTTGTGCCCCCCTCTCCCTGTTAATGCCCTACCTGGCCCCCCTGGCAACACTTTGCTAGATCCGCCCCTGCACAGTTACCAGCTGTCAGCTACCTAAAAAAGGATCCTGGTGTTATTTGTCTCTCAGAAACAGTTCATAACTTCCCTTCAACTCATTCATGTCACCTAAAAGGTAAACCTGTTTCTCCATCACCTGTTCAGCTCTGATGATTCAGTAAGGACATCTCCTGGTTTCATCTTCATGTTTCCCTCTCACCACATATCCAAACCGACATCATGACCAGCAGCTTTTACAGCTGTGGCTCCAGCAAACATCAGCTGATACTAGAAATTAATATTAAATAAATTCTAACAACAGCTGATCAAGCTTAAACGTGCTGCTGTTGTTTAGCGCGACATCCGCTGGTTTCCTCTTTCTGGCGCAAAGTGAGCGATAAACAAACAAGAGAGAAAAGCCGATCAGCTGATCATTGATCAGTTTCATGATTGAAGTAGAAACAGGAGAGGGAGGGATGAGAGAAGAAGAGGCAGCTGTGCAGCGTAAACACAGAATAACTCCAGCTTTGTGTCTTTTTCATTGTAGCTGAAGTCCGGGACAAACTGTGTTCCTTTTCACCTCAATACGAAACGCGTAATATTTTCTCTGAATACCAGACGGGACGGTTGGCAACTCTAATAACTTATGAACAAAATAAATTTACTAAAACCTTATGAATAAAATAAAGTTCACTATCAGTAACATCATAGCACACCCAGCTGTATAGAAACTCCGTCATGCTAGCTAGTACGCAGTACGAGTAAGATAATACTGTAAAAAGTCAGGACAATGAAAATAAACTCCACCTAAACTTGGTTTATATCTGACCCAGATAGACTGCAGGTCATAACTTCTTACCTGAAGTTCAGTTTCACCTGACACTCAGACCGGCGGCCGCCTCGGGTCTCTCCTCCTCCTCCCTCCCCTTTCCCTCATCCACCTGCTGACCTCCACCACTTGCTAATGTTACTGAATCTGTGGAAGCTCCGCGATAGCCACCACACAAAGAAACACCCTATCTAAATCCCAGTAACGACTAAAAAAGAGAAAGTTAACGAAAAAGAAAAAAAAAAAAAAATAACGATAACGACCCTATCTAAAATCCCAAGAAGAGTTAACAGAGAAAGTAACGGAAACGCGTCCTATTTTTTGGCACAGCATAATAAACTAGTTACCGTGTCGATTACCACAATAATAACGTAA
>NW_024586078.1:0-1165 GCF_018398535.1 Haplochromis burtoni
GATCAACTGTTTTTATTATATAAACATTATTATTATCATCATCTCCTAATAAAAAGTAGTCATATCAACAAAATATGGCTTAATGTGACAGAATATTTTATAGTCGAATAATTTGGGGAAAAAATGCATGGAAACGATGAGAAACCTTAAAGGATGCTAAAAACTATTTCACTTGTCACATGGTTTCAGTCATACGTCGTCACCTCCATTTTTATTCCCTAACTTCAGATGCACGAGGTAAAGATCAATCCAATAATGTCACCTTGTTCCCCTCCAGCAGCTTGACTTTGACTGACAGGTCGTCTCGGAGCTTCTCGTACTTCTCCCTCTGAGTCTGGAAGTCTTTCTGGGCCTGCTCCAGTTTGGGCACGGTGACAGCATCACGGGGGCCCATGTTCAGCTCCTCCAGATCGACTCGGAACGCATCATACTCGATCCTGGAAGACAGGAAATTGACACGGATGTGTGCACTGAAGCTCCCTGTTGTATTGTAGTGGTTAGGCATCTCTCATTTGATCTCAATTTCCTGCTGCGTGGGTGCAGAGATTGACCTCCCTGCTTCTTTCTGGTTGGATGTTAGTTTGATTGCAGAGTCACTGTCACAGCACATGAATTTATTGAGAAAGGGAAAAAGGAAGTGTGCTTTTTAACCCACCTGACAGTCTCATACTGCTTAGCATTGATCATTGTGTCTTCAATGGTTTTGTTGACCAGTGTGTTCATGTCAGATGTGAAGGCGTTGATGGCTTCCGTCAGCGTTTCGCCGCTCTTGGAGAGAAACCTCTGAGCGTCTGCATTTATGCCAAACTCCAGCTGGTATTTATATTACAAAGAAAATGTAAGGTAAGCATGACGCATAGAGACATAAAAGCCACATCAATGGGAACTATAGCTGGTTAAATGAACCTGAATCATCTGTTAGGTTAGTTTACAACCAGAAAAATGGCAAATCAGTTGAACCCGAGATCTTTAATGGCGATATCGTCCTCTGGATTCCAGTTTATGACTGGACAAGATATCAAAACATTTCTTAAAGATTTCTTAAGGTTTACATGGACTCTGTGTAGCTTTTTCCATATATTAAAGCCTTTTTATCACCAATTTCTTAAAATGCTGTAAGCTTGTCTGACTCTCCCTGTAACAGCTTGAGAGATTTCAGTGTGAA
>NW_024586078.1:2719-3581 GCF_018398535.1 Haplochromis burtoni
ATTCTGTACGTGGAATCATATACATTACATTACTGGATGATTATTATTATTGACTAGGCAACGTGTATATCACTTGAATATTGCAGCTAGAGAGGATTTGAATTACGTGTACTGTGCTGGGTACATTTATGTCTAATAATATTTCTTCCTAATTTATTGGGAGAGTTGTATTTAAAAAACGCTAAATAATAGTAACTAAAGATTTAAAATACGTGAGATGGAGTACAAAGCACAATAAAAGTACATTAAAACTTTATGCAAGGTACTTGAATAAACGGGCCAAATTATAGTCTACCAATGGACTGGAATACCCTACACCACTGGCATTAGAGGTGGGTGGTGTTCAGCTGTAAGTCCTTCACTTCTTTACCTTTGCTCTGCTTCTGTTCCTCTGGAACATCTGGAGTGGTCTCAGCTGTGGGGGCAGTAACATCGTTGCTGGCGTGGCTGCCATTACCGTTTGCTTCCTGTAAAAAACATCACTGTTTAATTAACGGCTTCTATCATTATACGGTCTACTGAGGACATGATGTGCCCAAGCAGCTTGTTGTATCTAAAAGTTACTTGCAGATCTCTTTGACCTTCTCAAAATTCAAATTTTGACTGGTCTGTGGGGTTAGACTGGTTTCAGTTATACTCGCAAATTAATGCAAATCAAGCAGTTTCAAACAATTGTTTTTGCTAGCAATCGATCACCTCCTTGATGCGAGGTTTTGGCATGTCTATGAATAACATGCACCTTACCCCATAGACTAGCTTAAGCCAAAGGCCCAGTGTTGTCACTTCTAACAATCTCCATTAACCAGTAGCACCCAACAGCAACGAAAGGAAATGACACAGCTCATAATTAGCTACAAAAAAA
>NW_024586078.1:5185-5985 GCF_018398535.1 Haplochromis burtoni
CTTTCTCCCATTATTCTTGTGTTTGTGTGTATGCAGGAGAGAATGTAAGACCGTATGTTTGAACACTTATGTGTAATGTAAGCTTTTATTCAGACGCTTTGCAAAATTGTATTTTTTAATTGTGCTCTACAGCCTACATTTTCTCCACACACGCATAAACCCTGAGGTCTGTCTAGCAAAGGTTCATTTTTAGTGGAATGTAAAGAAAAGGTTTCACAAGTTTACTCGTATTAAAGTGTAACGTGTGTGGCGTCAACCTTCTCATGTGACCACTGAAAGCATGAAAAAAAGAACCATTGTTTTATTTCAGTCAGTCGCCGGTCGTGAAAACAAAAAAGCCAAACAACAAGCTGCTGGATATTCACGAGCAGCAGCTGACACGTTTCAGTTTACAAAAAGCAACTACATGTAGATGCAAGGAGCACCACTCCTGCCTCCCGCTGTCACACACTTAATATTAACCACGACAACGGTGTTCGAATCACTGATTCATCTGCTCACTGTGAATGTTCATCGCACCAGTTTGCCTTTGTTGTCATGGCAGCAGCTAATTAGATTACAGAATCTGCCCGCCAGGTTGCACAGCCACATGCATTACATGTAAAAACAAGTGCACTAACCACAGGTCTGTTTTAAATCTACACATTGCACCTGATGCTTTGCTGCTGAGCGGCGGCAGGAGCAACGGCATGTCGTTTGTTGTCCTTCACATGAAACTTTTACTGGTCGTTTAAGATTTTCCAGTATTTTCATTGAGGGCTTTAAAGTAGAACGTGCTAGTTTGTACACTGGACTTTTTT
>NW_024586079.1:0-5977 GCF_018398535.1 Haplochromis burtoni
CAGAAGGATTCAGATTAATACAGTGATCTTACAGTCAGAATGATCCTGACAGAGTGCCACTGTAAATGATCTTTCATCAGGTCAATTTTAAAGTTCAGTATTTCAAAGCAGGAGTCATGAAGAATCATGCTGGCATTAGGACTAATAATATGTACTTACAAAGTCAAAGTTTTTTAATTATTCTAGAATATTAGAAGACAATCAACTTTTAATGTTTTCCGCATATTAATTATTCTGAAATAGAGACTATTACAGAAAATCTCAATGAAAAAAAAATTTAAGTTTGTGGTTGCAAGGTGACAAAATGTGTAAAAGTTTAAGGGCTATGAATACTTTTTCAAGTTACTTTATCTATCTAGCTATCTATGTATCTATATATACACACACAGACACACAACTGCTAAGAAAGCAATTAATTCATTTATTAATAGTGCCTTGAGAAATAAGCATTAATTTTAAAATAATAATAATAATATTTTTAACATAAATGTATACAATCTGTTAAAAATTACCAAACTGTATAGGAAATCTTTCCATATGTAAAACTGCTTGAACTCACAAGGAACGACCCTTGTGTCTTCATCTTGTGGCACTTCCACAGCACAAGCTAGTGGATGAAGTTCTGCTGTCTCTGCTGCTACTGATTCCCTCGATTCTGAAATATATGTGTGATATATTTATCATAACAAACTGAATATAAAAATGCAACATGTACAAATGGACTGGAAACCTGGGGACTTTTATTTATACAGAGCAGAGACATTGGTGATGTCTGCACAGAGCTTAAAAAAAAGCTAAAAAGACAAAACCCACCATAAAAGATGCACCAATATGATATTCATTTCAGTTGGTTTTTTATTACATCTGATATTGGCAGTTGTGCTTGCTCATAGGGGGTCATATGATTGTTGGTTTTTCTCTGTATCTATGAAGCGCCTTGAGGCGACTTTTGTTGTGATTTGGCGCTATATAAATAAAATTGAATTGAATTGTGTACTGGGTGGTAAGGGATGATGTAGCTTAGCATGGAGTAAGCCAGTAGCAAAGGAACAGCAGTTTAAAGGTAATGCACTCTAAATACACCAACATTTTTTTCTTTGCATATATGCAAAGAATCGCAACAACAGGGCCTATGTTGTCTGTGAGGTTGTGAGAGAAAGTCAGCTTCAGACACAAGCTGAAGAACGTAGCTTTTGTGGCTTCTTCCCCTGGGCAATTTGGACTGTCAATAAACACTATCCCCCCACACCCCACCTCTGCCCACTAACTTCACCAATTGGAGCCATGGTCTAAGTAACTCTCATCACTCAGGCCACTCACATACAGACTAGTCCTTTTGCACTGCTTCCAAGCGCATTTTTCTCCAATGTATGCCTTTCTTTTGTTTTCTAAATGTCCCTGTAGGTTGCATATATTGCTCCTGTTTGTTATTTGATTGATGCAGAAATCTACAAATACCATGTACTTCAGTATAAAGACTCCATCAACAAGGCCAAACAAAGTTTCTACTCAGGTATTATCAGTTCTTATGAGGGTAACGCAAGGATTTTGTTTTCGGTTCTCAACAAACTAATCAACCCCTCAACGCTTTACCACCACACTTCTAGTCTTCTGAAACCCGTAACCCCTTGATGCTGTTCTGGACTACAAAAATCAGTAACATCCACCAGCAACTCAGTTCAAATGTTGTGTCTACCTCCTCTCCAGAACCTTTTCTCTGTTTTGAGCCATTGTCCACTTCATCTTCTTGATTTTTCTGATATTTCTGATTTTATATGTAAATCAAAGCCTGCCAAATGACATCTTGACATGCCTACAGGGCTTGTGAAATCCTGCCTCTCTTCCTTACTCCCACTCATCTCTGCTATCATCCACTCTTCACTCACCACCGGTATCGTTCTCTCCTTATTCAAGATTGCTTCAGTCACTCCCATACTGAAAAAAACCTTCTTTAGACCTTAAAAACTTTAGCAACCTCCGTCCGACTTCTAATCTTCTAATCATCTCTAAAATACTCGAAAAAGTGGTTGCAGCTCAACTTCATTCACACATGGTTAATAATAACATCTATGAGAGATTTCAATCTGGTTTTCGTTCATGTCACAGTACAGAAACTGCTTTACTTAAAGTCACTAATGATCTTCTAATCGGAGCTGACTCTGGTCTTCTCACCATTCTCGTCCTTGTGGATCTGAGCTCAGCTTTTGACACCATCTCTCACTCTGTCCTTCTAAGCCAGGGGTGTCAAACACAAGTACACAGTGGGCCAAAATTCAAAACTGGAACAAAGTCATGGGCTAACATTAATATTTATTGAAAAAAAATCTTCCTCCAGATATAAGAATGAATCTTTTCTTATGGACTCAAATAAGTTTTGCTGGAAAACTGAATATGGAACAAGCAAAACTTAATACTAAACAATATATAGATTAGCTGTATAAAACCAGTAGGCCAGCTCTAATAGTAATTTGGTATGGCTTCGCGGGCCAAATGTAATTAGGCTGCGGGCCAAATTTGGCCCGCGGGCCAGAGTTTGACACCTATGTTCTAAGCAGACTTTCCTCTCTCGGCATCTCTGACACACCCCTAGCCTGGTTTCCATCATATCTCCTTGACCGCTCCCAGTTTATTTAAAATACACTACCCCAAAGGTATACTTGTAAACTGAGGTAAGAAGTCCTGGTCTCAATTGTTAGAGTTGAGAGATTTTTATATGTCTGTGTATGTATGTGTATATATATTTTACACACACACACATATACATTAAAAGATGCTGCTGTGGAGATGTTCAGCAAAGCTGTACTTCATAAGCTGCGGTCAGATGTTTGCATGTATGTGAAATTTTCCAATGTTAAAAATGTTTTAAAAGAAAAATTGTGCAGATTTTCAACCTTTATTCCATCAGAGATATACCGTATTTTCTGCACTATAAGGCGCACTTGAAATCCTTTAATTTTCTCAAAAATTGGTGCGCCTTATAATCCGGTTTGCCTTATGTATGAACTCTGGTTGTGCTTACTGACTTCGAACCAATTTTATGTGGTACACGGCCGGCGCTCAAAAATCATTAAAAAATGTTTTAGTATGACTTTGGTAAGCTATGAAGCTGCAATGCTTGATGGATTGTCAGAGCATTACCGTAGTCAAGAGCCTCGTGGAGTAATCTGGGTCCAAAACTCCGTCCCCTTCATGTCCCATAGGCAAACGATCACTGCAGCATCACTGAGAGTTAAAAACTGTCTGAATTCTTTCATCTGTAATAAAATGATCAGCATTGCTGCTTTACCAGGTGTAACAATTAAGTTCAACATCCAGGCATCCATGAAAACAGAATTTGTTAAATTCAACAGAGTTAGACGTTAGCAGGAAGTCAGCAGGACGCTAGCTCGCTGCTTTCGCTAGTTAACTAAACATGGTATACCATGTTCTGCCTGAGAGGTTTCTGGAAAAAAATAAAACGTACAGCTCTGCTATCACTTCCAACATAAATGAAGACAGAAAACTACACAGCAGTGACGTTTGTAGTTGGGCTAGCTGGTTTATAATGCTGTGCTACGTTAGGGTGACCAACCGTCCTCTTTTCTCCGGACATGTCCACTTTTCACGTTCTGTCCAGGGCGTCCGTGGGGATTTTCGAGATTGATGAAAATGTCTGGGTTTTCCTACAGTCCGACAGAGGACCCATGTGTTTGAAGTCATCCCCGAACTGCTGCTTTGTGAGCGCTTGTTCTGCGCTCACAGACGAGACAGACGGTGCACAGCAATGTGCCTAATGATGTTTAAAAGATCCCAAAGGGCATGTGCATCATTTCCAGACGAACTGCAAAAGACATTTCCCTCTTACTGGCCCAGTACTGGTAATTTTTTTATGCAGATGAGGCTTTAGTTTTGTACCATTATTTAGTTTGGAGATTTTCGTACTATGTTTTTACGTTTATGTGTGGACATTAGGTATGTGCCTTTTTTCATTCTGTGCGCCATGTTACTGTTTACATGAGATGAATTTCTACAATAGCGGATAGAGGCAAAACACGATTACTGTTAATCTGCAGGTTTTACATGCTTACATATACACACACAGTTACTGTCCCTGCATTTAGAAAGGCAGAGGCATCTTGGTGTAATTATTTTAGGTGTAGTTGTTTTTTTCCTGTGATAATATTCAACATTGCTTTCAAAAAATGCCTCTCTGTGTAAAATGGGTTCAAAAACATAAACAACTGTGGGATACTGTTTGTCCCTGATTTGGACAGGGGGAACCAATCGTGGCAGGATCAGCCTGATATTATTTGTATCCCGCTGTAACTTTACTGTATAAAGAGCTAATATCTCCAAAAATGTTAGGAGTAGTTAGTCATTATAAGAAGTGTTTGTGAACTAAAAATCAAGAATGTGGGAATTCTGTCGGGGAGACCTACCTTGGCCCTTATGAAGGTGAAGCCAAAGGCAAGATATGCTATATGCTTTACCATATTTTCTAGTATGTGGTAAATGGCCTGCATTTGTATAGCGCTTTTCTAGTCCATAGGACTCCCCAAATTCAGTCATTCACCCATTCACACACACATTCACACTGGCGATAGCAAGCTACATTGTAGCCACAGCTGCCCTGGGGCGCACTGACAGAGGCGAGGCTGCCGGACACAGGCGCCACCGGGCCCTCTGACCACCACCAGTAGGCAAACATGGGGTTAGTATCTTGCCCAAGGATATTTAGCATGCAGCCAGGAGGCAGCCTGGGATCGAACCACCAACCTTCTGATTAGTGGCTGACCTGCTCTGCCACCTGAGCTACAGCCACCCCAAGTATGTAGCGATGCTTTATCCTCTGCTTTGCATTTGTGTGGGAACCTTGTCGAAAACCATGGCTCTGGATTATTTGCTGGGCTTATAGTAAACTATTATCTAAGGTTTGATGTGAAATGAGAAAAACAGATAAGTAAAAAACAAAATGATCACTACTGTTGTTATTCTGAGCTTTAAAGAAAAATGAAAAATCAGCCTTAGCTGTTATTACATGTATTACCCCATAAAGATACCACCTGCCCCAAATGGCACATTACAGTCCTTTATATGTATGTTGGAAATAGATTTTATCTGAGAAAGTAATTTGGAACAATATAGCAACAATAAATGGTGCTTTTTCTTTTTTCTAGCACGGTTTCAAAGTGTGTGAGTTAGTGGGATACCCCCCACAGACATACTGTCTCTATATTAATCTCTTTCTCAGTCATATTAGTGTCAGTTAAACTGCTCTTTCCTGTTCGGTTTGTAAACATGTCTGAAGATGCTGTGCATATGACCACAGCTGCTATCTTTTTTTTAAATAAATTCATTGTGGTTAGCTACTAACATAACAGTGCACTGCTTTTCTATGTTCCCGCTAACATATTCAACCACTGACATCTTTTAAAACACACCCTGCCAAATGCAGCAGTGTATTTCTGAAACCCAAACACTCAAATTAAGTTCAGCCCAAGGTAACTGACACATGAACTGACACTACTACTTAATTTAATGAAATTTAAGCGTTATCGATGGCTCAGTGCTTCCCTCTAATGAGCCGCTGTGTGAAGTTATACATACATATATAAGAAAGACATAAATGCATGCATGATTTTGAGTAGTATTTACAGATCCAGAAACAAATTCAGAAATTTTTAATTGTTTGATTTGCTTTGAGAACTGTGATACAAGGTTGTGGTCACAAAGCAAACTGGCAGTGATCGGAGTTGTTTGGGACAAGTGCGTGGAGCCCCAGGGGACACATCCATTTCAAACGTATATACCAATAAGCAGTCTAAATATGGCATAAACAAATGTGCAACACCTGGGGGAGTCCAGTAGGGGGCGCATTATGGAGTAGACGCGCAAACCACGAGGTCCCATTTATCTGTTAACCCGTTAAAACCGGTCAGAGCGGGCACGCTCCGTTTTGCGTAACTATTTTTAAATCCCGGTAGCACTGCAACCACGT
>NW_024586080.1:0-1008 GCF_018398535.1 Haplochromis burtoni
AAACTGTAAATTATAAATTTTAAATTGTTATTGATCCCTTTACCCCGAGTCCTAAAGTGTATATTTATTTTACTCTTCTTATATTTATTGTTTGTTTACTTAACTGGAGCCTCGTCCTCTCGTCTCTCTATACTGGACTGTATGTAGCGGAGATGACAAAGTTTTACTTTGACTTCAGCAGCGAGCAGGCGCACCGAGGGCTCTCGCGCTCACTTTTCGCTTATAGAATTTGAAAAAACATCGGTGCAAATTATAAGTCTGTATCATGATGTCTGGTGTTTTCGTGTTTGTTGGTTTGTTTTTATTTTGTGAGTTGGTTATTAGATGCCGCTCAAGCCACCCAGAGAATCCCCCGCCGCTCCGCCCTCTCCTCCCTGTGCCGCAAGCAGCAGGCACCTCGCAAACGGAGGGCGCCCTTACTCCCAGCAAATGGGCGATAGAAAACCGAGAAAAGAGCCTGCTAGCGTTTCTTCTTCCTCAGACAACTCAGACTTCCACCTACCTCAGAGGTTGCTCAAGAACTTCTACTCATGCACCATCCAGAGCATCCTGATGGGAAATATCTGCACCTAGTATTGGAACAGCACCAAGGAGGAAAGACGAGCTTTCCAAATAGTGGTGCACTTTGCCAAATGCATCATTCGACAAATGGAAGTTAAAGAAATGCTGCTGGTTAAAACCTAGTGCAGCTAATGGCTAAAGTATTAAGTCTCTGGGAACATGTGACCAGCAATATTCTGTAGACCTTGCTGAATCACGTATAAATAGTGTAACATATCCTGTCACGTATCTTGTCATTACAGGCCAGCCCACACCAGGTGCTCTCTGTATTGCTCACTCCCAAGACCTGACTCCAGGACGTGCAGGAGAAATGACATCTCTGAGCTGGCCTAGGAATGCCTCAGTGGAAAGAAAAAGGTCTGGGCGTCTTTGCCTCGGCTACTGCCTCTGTTATCAAGCCACGGATAAGCAGAACAGAATTGGTGGTTGGACCTTTGGTTCTGTTAA
>NW_024586080.1:2045-5974 GCF_018398535.1 Haplochromis burtoni
AAATGAGAGGAAAAAAAGGAGTAAATCTTTTGAAACTCATCCAGAATATTCATGTGACTAAGTGGAGTTTTCTGATGTACAGCTCCACAGGGACAACTCTTCAGCATGTCAGTTTCAATCTAAGATGCAGACAGAGCAGACTTGTTTCAGAGAGTTTGAAACAAACTCAGAGCAGAGTTTTATCGATTCTATGGAGTGCACAAAATCAACTTCCAAGTGAAAGGATAAGACAGGTCCATTTCACTATAGATGCACAAGATTAGTTAGAACTCAAAACTTCTACCCTACCCTATTTTTAGAGTTTTCATTATTTAAGTTTGTGGCCAGGGCTCAGCGGGCCCAACACTCTAAAGGAAAAGAAAGACAACTCTAGAAATTCCCTACTTTGCTAATGAAAACTTATACTTCCCAGTCAACACATACACAATATTGACAAGAACAGGAGGACTTCACAACCAAAGAAAGTCAAGAAAAATGAGTGAAGAACTTTTCAGACAGGAATCTCACTGAAGTCCTAGCCACAGAACTCAATTTTGCCATTTCTCCTCAACAGTTACCCATAGTGGACTTCAAAACAGACACAGAAACAACCATAATGATTAATAAATTAACACAAACAGGATCAGAGCAAATAAGGAGGAAAGTTTTAGCCACCCTCTACAGTGCAAAAAGTTCCTCTGTCCAACCTCACAATACAAGACAAGAAGGCTGTCCAGCCGATAAGAGGAGGTGCACTGTTGTTCTAAACACAGCAGCTTATTACACAAACATTACTACACTCTGCAGTGACTTCAATACCTATGAATCCTTAAAACGAGACCCCAAAAGCAAGCACAAATAACGTATCAGTTGCCTACAAAAACTTGAAAAGGACAAAGTCATTGACCGCCCTACACACCATCGTCTATACCCAGGGGATGCCAGTCTTACAAAGGGTTCATCCTAAACCTTGGCTGATTGTGACTCACAGCCGTTTTTACACCTTGGCTTAGGCAGAGGATCAATAGGGGGTCCATGACCCTCTTAGGGACACTTCCATAGGGCTTAAATCTGGGACTCTCCACCAGTTCCTCTTAGAATTGAAGAAGCTTCTCAGATGTGAGGTGAAACGTCTTCAAGAAACTTAAAGAAGTCCAGATTTTCTTTCCATAGACTAAGATGACCTGGATGACTAGAAACCTCTACAGAAATAAAGGATTATGATGTTTTCTCTCCCCACATGTTCACAGCTAGACTAAACTGCTTATAGTCCAAAAAATATATAAAGGGCTCCCCCGTGTGGTCTGAAATGATAACAGCTTGATGTTGTAAAATAAATATTGTAAGGAAACATTAGAAAAACGTTTCTGCCCCGTAACAAAATGATGGTCAACTATTATGGAGCTTACAGCTGTAGATGTTTCACTCTGAGTGCTAAAAGTAAAGAACTATGACTCTAAGATGCTTCGTTTATGTTCATCTTTGGGATGTACAGGAGTTTGGGTTAGGTTATAGTTTATTTGTGTTTTACAGAAAACACATGTAGTTTTGTAATGCTACAAGTACACACTTTAGGCTTTTAAACTCATTTATTAATATAAAGAGAAGGACTGTATGTAGACTGAAGGCACCAAAGACGACACTGGAGAAACCAACGAGTTTATTTGGAAACAGAATGAGTAGAATATGAAAAGATGTGAATTTCCTGTTAGAACATGTTTCTTATGATAATATTTCTGAAAAAATGCTTCTAAGCTTCACACTAAACATCCCATTCAAAGTAAAGCTGGTACTTCAAACTTCACACCTGGATGTTTTTTAGATGCTGAAATGAGCCACTTTTGAGCTGAAGAGAAAGAAGATGAAGCTCCATGTGACTTCATCACTTCTGGATGTTGTACAGCACCGGGTCTATATGATGCACTGATTTCATCATCCACTCCACAAGGCTGCCGATCCAAAGCGCCTGACAGCAGCTCAGGTTAGTTGTTGTTTCTAATGACAAAATTTTAGGAAACCATGAAACATAAATGAGAAATTCAGAAATTTTGACTCAGACACAAGTGGACACAGAGGGATGCTCACTAACAAAGGTGGAGGAGTGGATGATTCAGACCTTGTCTTGCTGACCTTCAGCTTCATGGACAGCACGTCTCTTTCTTTTCCTCTTCATGTTGGATGTAACAAAAATAATCTCCCCCATCTTTCTTTGTATCCTGTGCCATGTTTAAGCAAAAGCTCTGTCACAGATATCTGCATCAGCAGACTCAGAAAAGAAGAGTGGTATTTTCTTCCTCTTCAGCAGTTACGCTAAAGAGAAACAGAACTTTAACTTTGAGATGCATCTTCTGGGTGCCACATCTTAACACAAATCACTGCAAAATGTGTGATTGAAAACAATGGAGGCGTTTTCACTGATGCATCTTGAGCCCGCCCTGAGCAGGTGTCCAAAAACCTTGCACCTCCAGCCACCTCCACCTCCCTGGGTGGGGAAGTGTTTCTTCTTCATCATTCTTAGAGATTTCTAAAAGTTTGAATGGCTTTCATAAAACAGCTGCACACAGACAACACAGAGACATCACACAGACTAGCAGCTGTTAATGAGGAGACACTGATTAAGAGCTGCAGAAGCCTCTATCATAGAGGCTCCGTCCAAAGTTAAGTACGAAAAATGAAATCACATTAACATTTACATGTAAAAAAAAAAAAAGAATAATATTCCAATTATGTTGTACTGTTGTACTAAGTATGACTGTGCAATGACAATAAAAAGTTATCTTGGCTTAATAGCAAAAAATAAACAATAATCACAAAAAGTACAGAAAATGTTTTTCTTTCCTTTTTTATTTATTTCATATATAGCTGAAATGAATTACTTTGTAACCTAATTAATAATTTTATGTCCTGTTTAGTAGTAAACAGTCTTCCATCCATCCATTTTCTTCCACGTATTGACCGGTAAATTGAAGGTACAGCGTCCACATCACTGTGGTTGCAGCACTAATCCATCTGTCGATCTCACACTCCCTTCTCCTCTCACTCGTGAGCTTAAACTTCTCCATTTAAGGCAGGAACTCTTCCATGACCTGGAGTGCGCACACCACCCTCTTCTGGATTAGGACCATGGCATCTCTACCTTTAAGATTAGGCTTAAAACTTTTCTTTTTGACAAAGCATATAATCAGGGCTGGATCAGGCGACCCTGAGTCCTCCTTTAGTTACACTGCAATAGGCCAAGGCTGTTGGGGAATTCCCATGATGCATTGAGTGTTTCTTCTTCAGTCCCCTTTGTTTTGTTTTTTTTTTACCTTTATTTGTGTTTGTACACATCTCTCTATTTAATTATTAGTTACTATTAATATCTGTCTCTCTTCCACAGTGTGCCTTTGTCCTGACTCACCCCGAGTCAGACACAGCAGATGGCCTCCCCACCACGGGCCTGGGGTTCTTGCTGGGGTTTCTTCCTTCCCATTGCTGCCAAAGAGCCTGCTCATAGTGGGGAAACCTGATTGTTGAAGGTTTTCTCTGCATCATTGTAGGGTTTTTACCTTACAATAAAATGAGCCTTTAGGCAACTGTTGAGTTCAGGCTGTATAAAAAACACAATTAAACTGAGCTGACCTTTGACCTCCCAGTAAACCTCTCAGGTCCACACGGCACTTGTTTAAACTGCTCAGCACTCTCACACAGCCTCCTGTCATGTAGCTTCTCCCCAACACATTTCACAACTTGGCTCACTTAGATTTTTCCCACGTAAATTAATGATAATAAAATATTATGAACAATATAATAATGTTATGGACACTGGAGTGTTCTGTGGCTACAGCACCACCAAACAAAAAGTGATGATCAGAATATGTTTGTTAATATTAGCACCTTGTGTTACGTCTTATTGCCAGCTTCAGTTACACGGGGCAGAAATCTATTTAGGCTAGCGCCATTTACAATGC
>NW_024586081.1:0-1905 GCF_018398535.1 Haplochromis burtoni
AACTTGGTGCCTTTGGGTGAATTAATGGTAATGTGAGTGATCCATATGGTCACAAAGGATAGCCACTTGTTTCTGTGCTACCAAAGTTCCCCGGCTTTCATTCCAAATGTTTTTAAATTAAATTTTTAAGATTATAAGGCATAAGGGGAATGAATGGGTCTGTTTTTAAGCACAAGGTACATTAAGCCAAACAAAACAGTCAGATAAGTAAAGCTTTGTACAACTCATTTACAATAACTCGCAACATTGTTGGAACACGTAAAATACAGAACAATACACTCACTTTTTCTGTTTATTCCTCTTTCACAAATTCTTCATGGGTTGATCAGTTTGATATCTGCTTCACAAGCATGTCTCTTAACAGGTGCCAGGTCCTTATGCACACACACAGCATTATATTATGTTGAAGCACAGTGCGAATTACACCACGAGGCTCCTGACTACAGTACCAACAATCCATTAAGTGGGTGTGGCTTTGTAGCTTACCAAAGTCGTACTAAAACAATTTGAGAGATTCTTCAGCGCCGTGTCCCACATAGAATTGGTTTGAAGTCAGTAAGCACAGCCAGAATGAATACAAAAGGCGCACTGTCTATTTTTGATAACATTAAAGGATTTTAAGTGCGCCTTATAGTCTGAAAAATACAGTAAAGCCAGGTTTATTGGAAATATGTCTAATTCCAGTTTCTTTCTGTCTTACAGCTGACCTGTTGCAGAAAGCCCTCTCCCTCTTTTATTAACAAGCAATTCAGTCTGTCCTATCACTCTCCCCACTCTATCTATTTTGACAAGCCGTTCTATCTTGTATCACTCAATCCCACAAGCTCTATCTAATTTACCAAAAATCACGTTTTGACTGGAATCAAGTTTTGACTGGAATTGAAGTTACCAGTACTTCATCTATCTGTGACAGAATTCTGAGAGGTCTCTGCTCTCACTACTCCTTCTTTCCTATCGTTAAACTCTCTCACATCCAGTCTTTTTGCTGGAAATTACAAGTAGAAAGTTGAAATTACAATAGTAGAATTACAGTACAGTAGAAACTACTTGCACAGCCCTAGATTTGTAATATCAATTTTTACTTGGAACACTTTGGAATAAACACTGATAATTTGGCTTAAAGGTGCAATTACTTTGATACATTATATAACATTGACACCTTCTTTAAGGTTTTTTGTAATAATAAAACTTGTTATTTTGTAAGACATACATTCAGACTGCTGTATTCACAAAAATATTAAATTAGATAACGTCAAATACATTTTGCTAGTCTGTTTCATTGACTGTAACATTTGAATATAGTAGGTTTGTACTATTATTATTTAAGGACAAATCAATTTCTGTTACTCAGTGTAAGTGTTCAGTCACAATTGTCATCGAGAAGCTGCACTGAGGACCCAGACTTCCTGTTTCCTGACTGCCGCAGAACATCCAGCTGAAGAATCGTCATTGCCTATCATCGGATCACATCACCACAGCTCCTAATATTTACTTTGAATTTTAGATATCTAAGAGATTTACACACACTCTACTTAAAAGCTAATAGTTTTATTATAGCCTGTTGATTGTTGTGATTTAATCTGCATATTACTTTGCTGTCACGGTTCTGGGTCTGTTGGACCCAGTATTTTGAGTTTATTATATTTTGGTTTTATTCTGCTTCATGTTTTGTTTGAGTTCCATGTATGTATTCCATGTTATTTTGTCTCTCACTGTCGAGTCTGCGTTCTTGTTTAGTAATTCATGTTTCCTGTTTTATTGTGAAAGTCTTTGTCTTATGTTAGTGTGTGCAGCTTGGTTCCCCCCCGTCTCGTTAGCCCTGATCTCCCCCAGCTGTGTCTCCCTTCTGTTGCCCATTCCCTCATTACTACCCTGTGTATTTAAGCCCTGTGTTTTCCTGTGCTC
>NW_024586081.1:2785-5971 GCF_018398535.1 Haplochromis burtoni
TATAAGAAGTAAAAATATTCTGTTTTTGAAAAAGCTACAATAAAACTGACCCAAGTGTTTTCAGATAACTTTGAATATCTTTTATATTGAGTTTGGAATAAAGTCAACCTTTTACATCTATTTACATATTTAAAAAAACATTGGAACATTTTTATAATTTTACATCTCTCACATTTAATAGTAACTAGTTATTAGTTCTTCACTGTTTCCAGGTATAAAAACAATCCTTTATTTAAAGAAAAGCAGAAGGAATGTGTGAAAAAAACATATAAAGAATCTCCCGTTTTCAGACAAAAGCAGAATGAACGTCTAAGAACTACATATAGAGACTCTCCTGTCTTCAGAGAAAAAAAGAACATATAAGAAGAATCTACAGAACTTGTGTTGAATTCAGAGAGAAACATAAAGCTTGCATTAGGTCTTATGTTTACAATCTGCATAAAGAGAGTGAAGAATTTAAACAGAAAAAAAAAACCGATCTTACATCACTAAACGTTACGGAGAACACAGACAATTTATGCAACAACACAAGGACAACATGAGAAAACGAATGAGAGTAAAATACTGGAGTAGTTTTTTTGTTTTTTTCCAGACAGATGCATGACATTAGATGTGCAATGACCATAAAACAAAAATATCGTCAGATGCAGCAGCCAGCTGAAAGTTTACAGTGTCACCCAGATAACAGTTTAATGAATGAGGACATATCTCATTTCAGATCAAACATTAAGTCAGCACCATCTTATGTTTGTACTGTTTGTCTAAAAGCTTCTTTTCCTAATCAGGTGCAAAAGAACAAATTACTCAAAACACCAAAAAGTAGCTCAGCAGTGTCTAACTGGTAAATTTGTTCATGTGTGTGATGAAGTATGTAATGATCACTGCAGCTTTCCTGCTGAGAGAAAAAAGGAGTATATCTGTCACACGAGTCACAGTTCCCTGAAAAGTGGACGCATGCCGAGGCTTGCCGCTGTCAACGGTTTAGAACTTCAGAATATTCCAGCTGAACTGTGATCTCAACATTCTGGAGAGACATCTGATTGCCAAATGCATGGGAAGTGATGATTATGATGAAGCAGATCTAATGGAAATTGACAACTATGAAAAAGATGCCCTTTTGTGTGAAACTGAGTCTGAAAGTGAACAAGATATTAATATGCAATCCTGTGATGAACAACCAGAAGAACAAAATCCTGAGGAACCAGAAAGTAATTTGAACAATGGAGGTTTTGCTCTAGCAAGTTGTCTGCAGCCTTTAGACATTTCAGAAGAGATTCTTTGTTTCACTGATAACACATATTGTGTGGCTCCTGCAGAAAGTAACAATCCTATTAGTTTTTTCAAAACTCTGCATTTGAAAGCCATGGCATTTCCAGTGCAGTTTTCTACTGGTCAGAATACACTGGATGAAAAGAGACGTCTCAAGCTCACACCGAGTGCATACTTCAAGTCAAGGCTTTTCAACATTGATGCAAGATTTGCCAAAGACACAAATTATCTATTTTTCTCACAGTTTGTTACTGAAATACACTTGGCTAATTCCAGCATGACAATACAGCTAAGGAAAGGTAAAACTATGACCAAAGATGGACGCAAAATCACATCAGGAATGTTACAAAGTAAGACAGATGTAGAGAAGCTGGTAAGAAATAAAGATGCAATCAGATTTATGCAGCCACTCAGAGGAACCCCAGCTTACTGGCAGAAAACTACCAAAGATCTATTCAGATGGTTCGCAAATAGGAACACCTCAGTTCTTTGTCACTTTCTCTGCTGCTGAGATGAGATGGCCTGAAGTGATTCAAGCAATAAAGAGACAGCAAGGTGAAGAGGTTGATTTTGAAGCCCTGGACTGGTCAGAAAAGTGTGAAATTCTAAGATCAAATCCAGTAACCACCATGCGGATGTTTGATAAACGTGTTGAGGCTTTGTTCAGAGATTTGCTTTTTCTCCTGCACAACCCCTTGGTGAAATCATTGATTACTTTTACAGAGTTGAGTTCCAGCACAGAGGTAGTCCACATATACACATGTTGCTTGGATTCAGAAAAGGTAGAAGTAGATGTGGATGATGACCAAACTGTCTGTGACTTTGTGGACAGATACATCTCAGCTCAACTCCTGATCCAGAAAAACAACCTGAACTGCACAAAAAAGTCCTGAACTACAAAAGCACAGCAAAAACCACACAAAGACATGCTTTAAGAGTGTGAACTCTGGTTGTAGATTTGGGTTTCCAAACCACCATCCACAAGAACAATGATTGTGAGACAGGATGAGGATTCAGACATTGAAGCTGCAAAAGCCGAACTCAGACCTTTGTTGAACCTGCTGAAGGAACCTGAAGCAGCTTTGCTCACCACAGAGCAGTTTCTGTCATGATGCAACTTGACAATGAATGAGTAAGTAAGTAAAACTTTATTTATATAGCACCTTTCAAGCTAAAAATCACAAAGTGCTTCACAGAAGCTAAAACCTAAAAATCAAAATCAACCAAAAGCAAGTTTAAAAAGATGAGTTTTTAGCTGTTTTTTTTAAAAGCGACCACTGATTCCACAGATCTCAGGCTCAAAGGGAGAGAGTTCCACAATCTGAGGGCCACAGTTCCAAAAGCTTTGTCACCTTTGGTTTTCAGCCTCGTGTGTTGGACAAGTACGAACAATGCCTCCAAGACATAAACAAAAAAAAATGGCACTGATTCTGAAACGTGACCCAAAGGACTGTTGGATCAATAATTACAACCCACACCTGCTTGAAGCCTGGAACTCTAATTTAGATGTCTCATTAATTTTGAATGCCTATTCATGTGTAGAATACCTCTGTAAATATATAACGAAGAAAGAATCTGGCCTTTCTGAATACCTGAAGACAGTTATTGATAACTCAAACAACGCGGTCAATGAATGTGATGTAATGAGAGCTGTGATGCAGGCTTACTCAAAAAAAAGAGAAATCAGTGCACAGGAGTGTGTGACTCGAGTCTGTGGCATAAAAATGAAAAAATGTTCCCGCAGTGTTGTATTTGTACCAACAGAAGATAACCCAGTAAAAATGAGTCGCCCAATGAGTTACCTGAAAACCACAACACATGACAGTTGTAATATTTGGATGACAAGTTTGAGTGATAAATACAAATGCAGACCTGAGACCCCAGAATATGAGGAAATGTCCCTGGCTGAAAAAAGTG
>NW_024586082.1:0-1121 GCF_018398535.1 Haplochromis burtoni
GTGCACTACAATGCCAGACATTCTGATCTCACAATGTGTTACTGCTTCTAGGGTGTGTGTGTGTGTGTGTGTGTGTGTGTGTGTGTGTGTGTGTGTGTGTGTGTGTGTGTGTGTGTGTGTTTGACCTCCCTATTTAACACTGTATTTCAAGCAGCTCAGTCATCCACGCAGAAAGCCACAGTACTGTGAGTTCATTTGATCAAGACTTTTCTGCAGACATGATTTGGGTTTCTCCACCAGTGTTTGTGCTGCTGCCGTTTGTGGTGAGTCCATGGCTCTTAGAGTTGATATTGACTGATGCTGAGTTTTCACCCTCTTATTTGATCTTTGAAATTTTAAAAATATTTTTTTGAACCAATCAAGCCGGCACTGCTGGCTGACTTCTAGCATGATAAGACATATATAGGCCAGACCTGGCATACATGCCACTGTTTA
Organism: Haplochromis burtoni; assembly: GCF_018398535.1. NCBI lineage: Eukaryota > Metazoa > Chordata > Actinopteri > Cichliformes > Cichlidae > Haplochromis > Haplochromis burtoni. The sequence continues at coordinate 436 of NW_024586082.1, forward strand.
TGCGATGCATGCCATATCTGGCTCGATTGTGGTTGGGTTTCTGGCCCAGACCCATAGAAAACAGGTCTTCCCTAGATCCGGCATCAAGCTGGCACTTCTGACTGACCAGTGTCATGGCAGAGTGTATGTCAATCAGATGTGGGCCAGGTCTGGCAATGATGGCACTATTTATATTCCTATTTTATATTCCTATTTTAGTTAGAAGACCCAAATGCCATGTTGCAATACTATACAGCTATGGGAGCCAACGTTTCAAATGCAGGTTTGACAGGTTTGTGAGTGTACACTTTATCCAAAGCCTAGTGAGGGTTTACTGGAAGGTTAGTGGTTCGATCCCTGGCTCCTCTAGTCTGCATGTCGAGAATGTGTATGAATGTAGTTAGGAAGCACTCAGTTTAGAAAAAGTGTGTGATTGGGTGACTGTGGCATGTTGTATAGAGCACTTTCAGTAATATGGGATAGTGAAAAGCCCTAAATAAAAATCAGTCCATTCACTGTCTGAACATAATTTTGTCATGTTACTTTTGCACTATTATGCACATGTTGTTATTACATGGCTCAACTGAGGTACACATTAGGATGACATCTGGTGCCAGAGCTGAAACTGTTCTGGGCCAGCAGTGTGTTTGCAACTGGTCTTGTGCTAGCCCATGTGTGGGCCACCTCTGGTAAACCAGATCTGGGCC
>NW_024586082.1:2113-3416 GCF_018398535.1 Haplochromis burtoni
CAACCTGTAAACAGGTGCACAATGGCACAAGAATATGTGAAATTCTAAATTAATCCATCAACAAGGTGCTCCTACAGTACTCATGATGATAACTTGACTGTGGTTGTTTCTTTGTTTTTCATTTATGGAGTTGCTGGTTTGCAGTTTGATCATTGATGTTTATCAGGTAAGGCTGTCTTGTTGCTGGATGTGTTTCTGGCCCATGTGATGGATAGATTCATTTGCAGTTAGTTATAACTTAGATTCTCTACCACACACTTGGTAGCAGCACAAGTTTGTGGGCATATGCCTGAATAGAGCCTATTGTTAGCTATGTGGCCTGTTTATACTTCTTGATGTCCAATGACTTGAAAACTAACCAGTGTTTTTGGTTAGGACACACATGTTTGGGTCCAGATTGAGGAGTGCCAATTATTGTAACTACTGTTAGTGTCTTTAGTCCATGTAGTTTGTAGCTTCATTAAGTGAAGTTTGAAGAAAGATTTATATACAGTCCTTGTGTTACTGTAACAGTGTTTCAAAGGGCTATTTCTGTGGTTGGGAAGTTGACAAACTGATAGAGTTTTGATGAAGTTTTCCAAAGATTGTAGAGATTAAAATCGCCTGAAACAACAGCAGCCTCTGAGTACTTGTTCTCATATCTACATATCATGTCATGGAGTTGTCTGAGGACATGGAGGTTGTACATTACCCTCAATACAATCCATTAGACTTATCTAGCTAAATAAGTAATACCCACCAGAGTCTCCTAGTGTAGTTCCAGGAAAGAGTCGAGCACTATAAGATTAAAATATTCTTTGTGACCCTTTCTAGGTAATCGTATTAAGGTTTCTCTATCATACTTAACATGAGCCTCAACTGACAGCAATGGGTTTGCTGAGGTGTTTAGAACAAAATTATCATTACTATTGTAAATATTATAAGTACCTGAATTAATGTTCAAGGCCATCATTGTATTAGAAAATATATACAATCAATGTAGAATCTAAAGCAGGGGTGTCCAAACTTCAGCCCGCAGGCCCCCGCAGTTGGCCCGCTGGCTATTTTTAATTGGCCCGCAAGTAACTTTATAAATAGAATAGAATATGGCCCACGCTTCAGCTTTTGCTTGACAATCTGGGATAGTGAAAAGCCCTAAATAAAAATCAGTCCATTCACTGTCTGAACACAGTTTTGTCATGTTACTTTTGCACTATTATGCACATGTTGTTATTACATGGCTCAACTGAGGTACACATTAGGATGACATCTGGGGCCAGAGCTGAAACTGTTCTGGGCCAGCAGTGTGTTTGCAACTGGTCTT
>NW_024586082.1:4263-5970 GCF_018398535.1 Haplochromis burtoni
CAACCTGTAAACAGGTGCACAATGGCACAAGAATATGTGAAATTCTAAATTAATCCATCAACAAGGTGCTCCTACAGTACTCATGATGATAACTTAGAATGAAAACAACAGAATTTGAGAGAAAACAACAGAATTAGAATGAAAACAACAGAATTAGAATGTAAAGAACTGAATTAGAATGAAAAGAACAGAATTAGAATGACAAGAATGGAATTTGAATGAAAACACCGGAAGTTGAAAGAAAACAACCAAATTTGAAGGAAAACAACGGAAGTTGAAAGAGAACAACAGAATTTGAATGAAAAGAACTGGAATAGAAGGAAAACAATGGATTTCGAACGAAAACAACAGAATTAGAATGACAAGAATGGAATTTGAATGAAAACACCGGAAGTTGAAAGAAAACAACAAAATTTCACTGAAAACAACTGAATTAGAATGACAAGAATGGAATTTGAATGAAAACACAGGATTTTGAATGAAAACAATAGAATCAAAATGAAAACAAAAGAATTAGAATGAAAAGAACTGAAGAAGAATGAAAAGAACAAAATTTGAATGAAAAAACAGTATTAGAATGAAGAGAACAGAATTTGAATGAGAACAACAGAATTAGAATGACAAGAATCGAATTTGAATGAAAACACCGGAAGTTGAAAGAAAACAACAAAATTTGAATGAAAACAACAGAATTTGAAAGAAAACAACAGAATTAGAATGACAAGAACTCATTTATGGAGTTGACAGTTGGATATTAATTAATTAATTTCATGATGAGGGTATTGGGTGTATTGCACTTCTTAGTTTTAGCACCAGGGGACACCCTGAGCTAAAGGATCTGTATTATAACTTATGCGCCTGCTATTTCATGAAAGAGCTAAGGGTGGTACCAATCCCCACAAATGCCAATATGAACTGCCAACAGTCCAGCATCACCTACAGAAAACATCTGGCTCATTATATAAGCGCAAAAAAAAAAGAGGACATGAACTGCATGGATTAAAATTCTGTCTAAATGGGAAAACATGCTCCTTTCTAATCTCTCATTTCTCCCATGATGTCTCCATGGTGGGATAATTAACAAATCAGCATTAAACCAATATATAGGTGAGATTGTGTTAAGTAACGCTTCATTAACAAAAACAACAACATAACCCTTTTGTTTTGGTACAGCTGCTGGCTGTTGCTATGCTGACTCGTAAATCTGAAGATAGTCTGGTAAATTTGGGAAAACAAAAATGGCTTGCTCTTGTACATAATCGGGATTACACTAAAGAGAAATGAATTGCCAGGGTAAGTCGCTGTTTCCTTATTTATTTTAAATTGATACACTAACTTTGACATGGGGGCAGCACAGCGGTGCATCGTAAGCACTGTTGCCTCACAGGAAGGATTTCAGTTTGATTCTACCAGCTGGAACCTTCTCTGTAATGTTTGTGTGACGCCCACAAGTGTATGGTCACAATTTTAATTTTTTTGTGAATTGTTTTGATGTAAAAGACCTGATTTTCTGTTGGTATTGCACTTTTCATTTAGAGTTATGGACAATGTAATTGTGTGGCATTACCACAAGGGAGAGATAGTGGTGAGTGCGATAGGCCGTTGTAACGCTTCTCTGACTAATACGGCAGGGTCCCTGTCGGCTCGTGGCCGAAAAATAGCTTTACTTTGTTGTGTGGGTCAACTTTTCTTGCGAGAGACAGAGAG
>NW_024586083.1:0-5966 GCF_018398535.1 Haplochromis burtoni
ACCGAGAAAGCTGTATGCGCGCACTTTTATTTAGTTTGTTATTTTGGGGGAAATATTTTGTATTTTATTTTATTGTTTTTTTCATTACATTGTTGCAGCTGCTGTGTGTCAAATATAACAAATTTGTGAACAGTCTATTGTGGTGTGGTCTCTCCTTATTGGTGTTTATACCTTGGGCTCCTGCCGATCCTAGATCTTCTGCTACTGGCTAGTGGAGTTCGGTCATTCTTAATGATAAGTCGTAAGTCCGGTTACATAAGTGGCGAGCCAGCCAGGAGCCTAAGAATTTTTAAACATCAGTAATGAGAAATTGTGTCTGACATGGATTTTGTCCAGCGCTCAGGTGTAAAAATTCCCAATGCAGTTATTGTGAGTGGGATCACGAAATCAGAGAAAGATGAAGAAGTTTTAGAGTTCTTGAAAAAGTATGGTGGTGTTAAAACCCTTTTGCCAGTGGATGATGCTACCTCAGAGTTTCATCAAAACCTGATTGTTGAGTACTCAAGTGGCTCAGCTGTAGAAGCTTTAGAGCCTCTTATGCCATACAAGTATGTTGCAGAGGGTGAACCAAATGTCTCTTACCGTGTGAGGGCCTTGGCAAGCGTTTACACTGCTAAGGTGGGTGAAGGTGTCACGAAGTCATACTTGGCTGAATTAAAGGGCTTGGCTAAGCTCAGTGGCAAAACCTATGAGGAAGTATTGAAAGAGATGATATCACAAATCTGTGAGACAACTGAGACTACAGATGAGGCACCTTCTGTCTTACATGATAGCATTGTTGATGAGACACCAATACCACAGCCCCAGTTGCTTTCAGGTCCCTCAAGGGTAAGCAGTGACCAAGGTGTCTCAACTCCAGTTCCACCCTTGCGTGTACAGAAGCCTTCAATAGTGATTAGTGATGTAAATCCCCCTGAAGTTCAGAAGGTCGTTGTTGAGCATATTTTAAGGAAGGATGACATTGGATCACAGATCCATTCTTCAATGCGCATCCGTTCCTTCTCAGGAAAAACTCCCAGGCCTAACAATGAGACAGACTATGAGACTTGGCGCTCACACATTGAGCTGCTTTTAAGTGACCCCAGTATGACCCATCTGCAGGTGTCCAGGAAGATTTTAGAGAATTTGCTTCCACCTGCAGTTGATGTGGTGAAGTGCTTGAGTCCCAGCGCACCCCCAGTAGCCTATCTGCAGTTGCTCGATTCAGCCTTCGGCGCTGTAGAGGATGGTGAGGAGCTTTTTGCTCAGTTCATGAATACCCTTCAGGACCCAGGCGAGAAACCATCAGCTTTCCTCCATCGTTTACAGCTAGCACTAAATTTAGCAGTAAAAAGGGGGGGTATTCCACCTGATGATGTAGACAAACATCTCCTCAAGCAGTTTTGTAGGGGGTGTTGGGATAGTGGATTGCTCTCCAGTCTGCAACTTGAACACAAGAAAAACTGTCCACCGTCATTTTCAGAGCTCTTGCTAATGTTGCGTACCGAAGAAGATAGACAAGCTGCAAAGGTTGATAGGATGAAAAAGCACATTGGTTCATCAAAACGAGTATCTGTCCATGCTCAGAGTTCCTGTGTTTGTGCAGGCTTAAGAGAAAGCCCACAGTGTGGTCCGAAAGCTATTGAGGAACTTCAAAAGCAGATAGCTAGCTTGCAGAGTCAGCTAGCCTCATTTGCATCACAGGAAAAGCTAAGTGAGCGTGCCAACAAGAAATCGGTTAAAAAGACAACCTGTAAATCGAAAATGGACAACACACATCAAGAAGTGCATCGATTAGCCGGAGTAAAACAGACAGGCAGGCCCAGGCCTTGGTATTGTTTTCACTGTGGGGAAGATGGGCATATTGCCACTTCTTGTACAAACCCTGCAAATTCTGCACTAGTTATTGAAAAGAAGAAGCAGTTGGAGAGGAGGCAGCACGCGTGGGAAAGTCAAAGTTGTCCCAGCGACTCCAGTTCACCTTTAAACTAGATCCAGTCTCTGTTGTGGGACAGACAGAGGCTGAAGAACATGCGCAGCGTCCCACAGACGTAAAGATTGTCAGCAAAGCAGGCAAGTGTGTGGATCTAGAGCACTCCAGTAGTGAAAAGCAATCCTTCAGGCTCCCAAAGGGTCTGATTGGTACCAGGAGCACTGCTGAAGTGATAATTGAAGGTAAAACATTTAGTTGTCTGCTCGATACCGGCTCGCAAGTGACTACTATCCCCCAATCCTTTTATGAACAACACATGTCAGTGTAGGACATCAAGCCTCTCTATGACCTCTTGGAGGTTGAAGGGGCGAATGGACAGGCTGTACCTTATTTGGGCTACATTGAAACTACTGTCACTTTTCCAAAAGAATTTCTTGGTATGTCTGTTGAGGTGCCCACATTAGCTCTCATAGTTCCTGACGTTCGAGCTACCTCAGGGTCCTACTTACTCATAGGGACAAATACACTTGATGTGTTGTATGACATTTATCGCAAAGCTAATCCAGGAGATCCCAAGACATTTCCTCACGGCTACAAAGCGGTCATTAAGGTGCTTGAACTCAGACACAATCAGTCTAACGTCAGTCACCATGGTGTTGTAAAACTGAAGGGCAGAATCTCTCAGGTTGTCCCAGCAGGGGCCACAGTGGTTTTGGAGGGTGTCTCTACTGCCAGCGGTCTTCAGCATGAACAATCAGTTGTTGTTGAGCAGCCTTCCAGTTCCTCTCTACCTGGTGGTCTGCTAGTGAACACTTGTCTGGTTGATCTGTCCAAACAACGACCCTTTAGGCTTCCAGTTGTGATTACCAACCAATCTGAACATGACATTGTCATTCCTGCTAAATGTCAAATTGCTGACATTAGCGCTTACCAATGTATTTTGTCAAAGGAGCAGAGTGTGGTTAACTTGCAAAAGGCAGATCTCACTCAAGAGGCCAATTGTAACTTCAACTTTGGAGAGTCCCCAATCCCTCCCGAGTGGAAGGGTCGTATCACACGACTCCTTAACAACATGCCAGATGTATTTGCGCAACATGACTTGGACTTTGGAAGAACCGACAAGGTGACTCACCACATCAAGCTCTCAGACGAGGCTCCTTTCAAACACCGTGCTCGTCCGCTACACCCTCAAGACATTGAAGCTGTCCGTAGGCACATTCAAGAGCTTCTTGATACAGGTGTAATCAGAGAGTCCGAGTCTCCCTTCTCTTCGCCCATTGTGGTAGTCCGTAAAAAGAATGGCCAGGTCCGGTTGTGCATAGACTACAGGAAACTCAACCTTCAGACAATAAAGGATGCTTACACGCTTCCTAAGCTTGAAGACACCTTCGCGGCTCTCTCTGGTTCCCAGTGGTTTTCTGTGCTTGACCTGAAGTCTGGATATTATCAAATCGAAGTGGAGGAAGCGGATAAACCCAAGACGGCCTTTGTCTGCCCTTTGGGTTTCTGGGAATTTAACCGCATGCCGCAAGGCCTGACAAATGCGCCAAGCACATTCCAAAGATTAATGGAGAAGTGCATGGGGGATATGCATTTGAAAGAGGTGTTAGTTTTCCTCGACGACTTGATAGTGTTCTCAAAGACCCTGGAAGAACATGAAACAAGGTTGTTGGAGGTGCTCACTCGGTTGAGAGAGTTTGGATTAAAGTTATCACCTGAAAAGTGTGTGTTTTTCCAGACCTCAGTGCGGTACCTGGGACACATAGTGTCCAGAAATGGAGTTGAGACAGATCCAGAGAAAATCTCTGCCCTTCGTACGTGGCCAGTTCCTCAGACCCTCAGGGAATTGCGATCTTTTCTTGGGTTCGCTGGCTATTATCGAAGGTTCGTAAAAGACTATTCCAGCATTGTGAAGCCCCTCAATGATCTGACTCAGGGCTATCCTCAATCAACCAAAAGGGGTAGATCAAGAGACAGCCAAGAGCATTATCACCATCCCAAAGAGCCGTTTGGGAACCGTTGGACATCAGCTTGCCAGCAGGCATTTGAGTCAGTTATTGAAAAGCTGACAACCGCCCCTGTCCTAGGGTTCGCTGACCCTCAAAAGCCTTATGTGCTCCACACTGATGCTAGCACTACAGGCCTTGGTGCTGTCTTGTACCAGGAGCAGGAAGGGCAGTTACGTGTCATAGCCTATGCAAGCAGAGGGCTGTCGCATAGCGAGTCTCGATACCCAGCGCACAAATTAGAGTTTTTGGCGCTTAAGTGGTCAGTAACAGAAAAGTTTAGTGACTACCTATATGGGAATCACTTTACTGTTGTCACTGATAGCAATCCCTTGACGTACATATTGACGACTGCAAAACTTGATGCAACGAGCTACAGATGGCTCGCAGCTTTGTCTACGTTCACATTCAAGCTGCTGTATCGTCCTGGGAAGCAAAACTGGGATGCGGATGGGTTATCCCGTAGACCCCACGGAGCTCTTGTGGATGATCTGAAATCCCAGAAAGAGAGGGAGCGCATTTTCCAGTTCACTCAGGGTCATCTCGCTGATCTTGAAAATCTCGAGGAAGCCAACCAAGCGGTTGTGAAAGCCATTTGTGAAAGACAGTCAGTGTATAGCGCCAGCTCTGTTAATCCGAGTTTGGATGGCTGTGTTACTCTTGTTGAAACTCTTGCTATGTCCTCTGATGCTGTGCCTGACTGCTATGGACAAGAAGATGAGTTTGGAGGATTGCCTGTTATTCCTCAACTGACTGAGGCTGAGTTGATGGATAAACAGAGAGCTGACCAATGTCTAAGGCATTTTATATCCCAACTTGAGCATGGGGTAAGCCCACCGCCTACTTTAAGGAGTGAACTTCCAGATCTTCCACTCCTACTTCGAGAGGTTGGTCGGTTTCAGCTTATAAATGGCATCTTATACCGGAGACGCCAGCTCGGGTCTCGGGTATCTCACCAGCTAGTACTGCCCCCAGAGCTCAGAGAGACTGTTTTGAGCAGTCTGCATGACCATATAGGTCATATGGGCATTGAGCGCACATTAGATCTCGTTAGGGCCAGATTCTATTGGCCCAGAATGGCCTTGGATGTAGAGAGGAAAATAAAGACCTGTGGTAGATGTGTGCGCAGAAAGGCGTTGCCTGACAGAGCTGCACCGTTAGTCAACATCAGTACCACAAGGCCACTGGAAATGGTTTGTATGGACTTCCTCTCTCTCGAACCAGACAAAAGTGGAGCCAAAGACATCCTTGTGATCACTGATCATTTTACTAAGTATGCAATTGCTATACCAACATGCAATCAAAAGGCTCGCACAGTAGCTAAGTGCCTATGGGACAATTTTATTGTGCATTACGGGTTCCCAGAAAAGTTGCACAGTGATCAGGGACCTGATTTTGAGTCTCGCACAATAAAAGAGCTCTGTCAGATGGCTGGCATACAGAAGGTTAGAACTACTCCCTACCATCCCAGAGGAAATCCAGTGGAGCGGTTCAATCGCACATTGCTGGACATGCTAGGCACTCTTCACAACAAAGACAAGTCTCACTGGCGTGATTTTGTGAAGCCCCTTGTTCATGCTTATAATTGCACCAGGAATGAGGTGACTGGATTTGCACCGTACGAGCTTATGTTCGGTCGCCAGCCTCGCCTGCCGGTGGATTTGGCTTTTGGGCTGCCGGTGAAAGAGGAGCAACAGATTTCACACTCACAGTACGTGCAAAATCTGAAATCCCACTTACAAGAGAGTTACAAGGTAGCTACTGGAAATGCTGCCAAGATAGCAGAAAAGAATAAATCCAGATTTGACAGGCGTGTGACTATTTCAGATTTGGAGGTAGGGGACAGAGTATTAGTCAGAAATGTCCGCATTCGTGGAAAAAACAAGATTGCAGACAAGTGGGAGGCAGCCATCTACATAGTGGTAAGCAGAGCAGGATCCCTTCCAGTGTATACTGTGAGACCTGAAAAGAAAGATGGTCCACTGCGGACATTGCATAGGGACCTATTACTCCCTTGTGGCTATCTCCCCAACGAGAGTAGTGACAAA
>NW_024586084.1:0-2281 GCF_018398535.1 Haplochromis burtoni
TAATTTATATTTTATTCCTTCCTAGTTAAATTTACCCTTTTTAATTTTTCATATTTATTTCCTATCTTATTCATAGCCTTTTCCTTTTTTGTTTTCTTTAGGCCACAAACAGTTGTCCAAGCATTTCACTACATATCGTACTGTGTATGACTGTGTACATGACAAATAAAATTTGAATTTAGAGGCACTACAACGAGTTCGCTCCCCTCTGCACGGAATCTAGGCAGCCGAAAAACTTGGGCCCGCCCTCGTGCAGGCTTTCAACTGTGACGAGGATCCCACACCTCGATATAGCTATTCTGGGGTCCTCAACTTCCCAGATTGCCACCCTAGTTCCCGTCCCACGGGTCTCTAGCCTTTGTCTACTGCAGCAAATTGACAACAACTTAGCGAACAGACAATTTATATAAGCTCCAATGTGCACACTTTTGATTAAAGGTGGTGCTTACCTTTTTAAGATGACCCGGAGTGCTTCGTATTAAAGCATGTCAAGTAATATCATTCTAACACAGGCCTAGAAGAATTTGGAGAAGACAAGAGGTACACAGATAGAGAGATATTGTTCCTCACCTTGCTAACTTTTTCAACAAAGAAAGAAAGAAAATTTTCAGTCATCATTTGATGAAATTGGGACAGCAGGTGGAGCTGGAGCAACAATATCACTAATGGTATCAAAAAGTACCTTGGGGTTACCTCTACTCTTTGAGACTAAGTCAGAGAAATAGGCAGCCCTTGCATTTTGAATTGAAGCATTAAAAGAAGCTAAAAGGTTGACACGCACATTTTAAGCAGCGAATGCTGTTGTTTATGCAGGGGGATGATTTTAAGACAGGAGCTAATCTGGATTTAAAAGGACAAATACTATCTAAAATAGAAAGACTAATTATTAAAAAGATTTCTTAATAAATCAACATCATTAGAGACAGGCAACACCAAATTAAAAACATCAGAAAATTAGCAGTAGTAGAGAAATATAAAGTTAAATATAATAGAATGAGGGTCAAAAGTCAGACACCGTCACACTGCCAAGTTTCAGTTCAAAATAAAAAAATGTAATTTTTTTGGAAAGAATAAATTAATTCAACAAGAATGTTTTATTGGTTATTGATCAGCCATTGAGAAGCGCCATGCTCAGTGAGGTAGAAGTCATGTCACTAACAGAACTGAGGGATGTAAATTCCATTCATTGCAGGGACAGATGGCCAGACAACTGGAGAGTCTCGATAAACATTTGTAAGGTAACACGGTCCCATAGGTCCAGGCCCTACATGATCAAGTAGGGACATGGAAGAAAAATTCCCCTCCATACGAGCTGTCTGAGCACAGGTGACCAGAGATGCAAGGCGTCGCTTACCAGCTGAACCTGCTCTTTTACCTCTTCTGCTCCGCAATTTACGTGAGCCCAGAAGGGTACCTGTTGGCAACGTCTGTTGAAAATCCAGACTCTGGCAATGGAGGGTGGAACATACCGTTGTAGGAAGAGGAGGTATCCAGGCCCACCATAGTGGAGCGAATTGCCAGCAGCATCAGACGATTGTAGACTAAAGCGGCCAATACATCAGAGACAAAAAAGGAGAGCAGTAAGGTCGAAAAAAATAGCACTAGAGTAGAGCGAGAAAAACTGCAACCGGCAGCGGCAGAGCCAAACACAGGCGCCATCATCGCGGAAGCATTGAATTCCAGAACACACACATCCTGTGTGTGTTCTGGAATTCTTGGTTGTATGCTAACCAAGAGCAGTCACAGTTTAATATCTATTGTTCTAATTTGATGGAATAGAATAAATATTGTAAAATGAATGATTTTCTACTTCCCAGTTTGTCTTGGCAATGTGACAATAACTCAGACTGGAAGTGATCTTAATGACAAATGAATTTTCAGACTTTCAGAGGTCATGTACAGTAACCACACTGACACCAAGAGGAGAAAAACAGAGAGATAAAAGATAATGAAGGTGACAGTTTGAATCTGTCATATTTCATTCAATACAGTGTTGTACTGAAAGATCCAGGATCAGTCCAAATCATCATCAGTTTGATCCACATATGGATTGAAGTGTATTCGTGAAAATGTTAGACTGTTCCTTTATCAGTGTCCAATAGTATGTATATGAGAGCCATGTAATATCCATGTGTGCGTGCTAAAAGAGACTGTGCTGGTCTGATCCCTCCTCCTCCTTTCAGGGTGGAGCCTGCTGGAGTCCAATGGTTGAGACCAGGTCTGAGGAAGTGTAAGTGTGTTTTTAATGGGATTCATGAAAACAAAGCAGCACACATTCAAC
>NW_024586084.1:2854-4137 GCF_018398535.1 Haplochromis burtoni
TTTGTAATAAGGCAGATCGCGCTAACATAATATGCACTGTTAGTTGATTATTTACGTGCCGCATTAACGGGAGAGGACGTGCAAACGTTACCGCTGCTGCTGGGTTGAGATTCACGAGTCCGGAGCGGAATTAAAAACACGACATTCATTTAATGTCATCGCGTGTTTTGTGAGCAAATGCTTTTGATATTTGTAGTGTTTCCTCCCTTAAATGAAATATCTACTTTGCAAGTATTGCAAGTTGCCCTGTTGTCATCCATTCTCATAAAGTATGACCAAACTTTTTGAGCGTTTGAGCCGCCACGTTTCCTGCCAGGTAAATGACGCTCCGCAACGTGGTGACGTCATTCGGGGCGACTGGAATCGATAAGGGAATCGTTTGCAAAAATGGCAAACAATTCCAAGGAATTGAAACAGTGGGAACCGGTTCTCAACAAGAACCGGTTTTTGATACCCATCCCTAGTCACATCACTCTTCTCACATCTCATCATCAAAGTGTCAATCAATGAACAGATGATGGATCAATAACTGCAGCTGGATTGTGTTTGTTCTCTCCATCAGATTCCTGTCAACTCACAATCGACACAAACACAGTAAACAGGAAACTTAAACTGTCTGACAACAACAGGAAGGTGAGACATGTGGAGGAGGTTCAGTCATATCCTGATCATCAAGACAGATTTGATGTCCATCCTCAATTGCTGTGTAGCAATGGTCTGACTGGTCGTTGTTACTGGGAGGTCGAGTGGAGAGGAGATGTTTCTATATCAGTGAGTTACAGTAAAATTGGAAGAAAAGGAAACAGTGCTGACTGTTTGTTTGGATGGAATGATCAGTCCTGGAATCTGGAGTGCTCTGCTCTTGGTCCTCTTTATGTCAGGCACAATAACAGAAAAACATCCATCTATTCCTTCCTTTCCTACTTGTCCTCCTCTGTGCCCTCTGGGACCTCCATGCTCTCCTTGCACTCCACCTTATCCTTTGCCCTCTCCTTGCCCTCCTTGCCCTCCTCCTTGACCTCCTCCTTGACCTCCTCCTTGACCTCCTCCTTGCCCTCCTCATTGCCCTCCTCTGTCTCTAACAGAGTTGCAATTTACGTGGACTGTCCTGCCGGCACTCTGTCCTTCTACAGTGTCTCCTCTGACACTCTGATCCACCTCCACACCTTCAACACCACATTAACTCAAACTCTTTATCCTGGGTTTGGATTTGGGATCAAAGTTGCATTACCTATGTATGGGCTAATTAATAGAGGTATTTCTCCTGGTTCGTCAGTAACTCT
>NW_024586084.1:4686-5959 GCF_018398535.1 Haplochromis burtoni
CACTTAAGTTTGTATAAAACATGAAAACGAACCATAATGATGAAGACCCTTGTGGATTCTTGCAGTTTATATTATTCATAGTTTTGTATCCATGATTTATTTTACACTATTTGAATTAAGTTTTCACTAAAAGACAACGTCAAATCAGGTGATTTTTGAATTACATGAGTTTAGTTTATTATTTAACCCTGTCAAATGTGATTTTAGCTGATCGATGGTGTTACATAACAGTTTGATATGATAGGCTCTATGCTGCTGGTGGTGGATTTCAGCATTTATTAAATAAAGTATAACACACACAGTTAGGTAAGTGGCCAATACAAAATATGTGGTTGTATTGTATTGGATAAATGCCTTTATTTGTCGGTTGCAGTTGCCTGCAGCTGAGATTACAGACCTTGCCTACCGTACATACAATGCACAAACATCACATTGGGGAGACAAGTCAGGCTAGGTAGCAAAAAGGAAAAAATAATGAAATGTGTAACATAGAAGGGCAGTTCACGAGAAAAAAAGAATTTCTGCTCATACTGATCCCCAAAAGTGAGTCAACATGACGAGAAAACAAAAACTCCAGAGCAAATAAGAAGCACAGATATCATCACACCATAACACCATGAAACACAGACAAGCAACATGGGGGAGTATACCAATCTGCACAGCTGCATCTGGGACGCTGCAATCTTGCAATCGCGCCTTCGGCTGAGCTGCTGTCCACATCGAATGGGAGGTAAGCATGGGAGGAGGCATTGGATTTTTGGAGGGGAGGGTGGTGGTGAGGACATATCAATATCAGTGTACATGTGTCATGGTCCCTGTGCCTTCTCAGTTGACTCAGTATGGCCACAAGTGTTTTCTGTTCTGTTGTGTCTCTACCGGGGCGGAGTCATGGCGACTCCAGCCCCTGTCTCTGACACCTGCAAACGATCATCTCATCATCACGCTCACTACTTAAGGCGGCTGCTGAGAATGCTTCGTCACTGGATTATTGTGTAACACTCGTCAGTGTCATCACTAGACTCTAGCTATCTTCAGAGTTTCATTCGTGCCGTGACTTACCTGCTCTTTTCTCCCTGTGCCAGACTCAACTTACCAGCCTGAGGACTGCCGCTATGGTAAGCTTTAAAGCCGGAGTGTGAGAGCTAACCTGAGCGTCAGAGGAGGATCATTGTACATAGCCCTGTGTGTTTCCCGGAGACCCCCTTCCAGTGACCTTGACCTGTATATATCTGCACTTGGTGTCAGTTTGTCAATAAATTGTGAACTTTTGAGA
>NW_024586085.1:0-1518 GCF_018398535.1 Haplochromis burtoni
TAGTGATGAGCAAAGCGAGACTTCGTGAAACATTTGAAGTCTTTGTGCTTGTATTGATGATTCTAAACAATCTGAAACCATCTCCACAGTGGCCCCTGCTGGACAATTTGGCTATTGTCACGTCCTGATCATATTCTGTGAAATGGTGACACAGACAAGTTCTGCACAACTTCAAACAAAACCACTTATTATATGAGACCATCAACAACTGTGATCATCACATGTTTTGGAGAAATCCTCAAACAAACAAGGCACCTTGTCTTCTATTGGATAGTGAAAGTGAGGAAAGTGCAGAAGAGGGGGGAGCAAATGACTTTTCCTATTGATGTTATTTAATTATTTCCTGTTGATGGTCTTTTTATAACTAAATATGTTGTTAGAGTATTTTTTTAGCAGTTGGGTAATTAGTGGTAGGTAGAGTACTAAGGTCACATTAATGAAAGGAAAGAAATGAGTCCATTTTGAGATTAAACTTGAAATAGTGTTTTGAGAAAAGTCGAAATGTGGAGATTACAGTTGTTGTTTCCAGCCAGACAAATGCCACAGCAGCAGCTATACCCTCACAAAATGCCTCAGAGAAACAAATCAATCAGCTGGCTCATTGTGTCTTGTGATACAACATGCATCCTCTTCATTTCACGAGGGTGTAACCATCGATATCCTTGCTTCTGTCCATTGCCAGACATTTCATTTTATACTAATCCAGCCAACAAGTTTGTGTGTTTGTTCCCTTCTGACCTGATGCAGCTGTTGTCACAGAGGGTGGACGGGGAGAAAAAGTCCGACCTGCTATTTTTGGCCCTGTTTCTGATTCTTCTGCTGAAGGTGCAGCTGCTACAATGCCGAGTAGACTGACACATTTTACTGACTCTTTTTCTTCCCCACTTTCTTCTCAGCTTTTCAGCTCCGCCTCTTTTCGCTTTTTCATATCTCTGTTTCATCAACCACTTGTTCCATATTAAAGTCTGATGTTGCTTTAAGACATTTAAAGAAATAATACCAAATAACAGCCCAGCTTGCGCTTTACATTTGAGCCTCTCACTCGCTGCCACAACGTCTTCCCTCATGCCATCACCCTGTCAACAGACACACTTTGAACTTTGAAATACTGGAAATGAAACACCATCCGGGAAGCCACCCTGGCTAGCAGCCATGACAGGTTAGCATGCTACAAACAGTGATGCCTATTAAAATCTAATGTTCATTTCAGTTCTGGAGAAATTTATAATTCTTCTAATGTTAGTGATAATATTTTTATTCAATCTAATTTGTACTGATAAATAATGCAGCACATAAAGAGAAAATGTGTGAACCCACACAGTAGCTCACAGGTCACAAGCTTAAATTAAGCTTCCATTTTTGTTTTCTTGTTAAACTTAAAACAAATCAACACCGATTGTCTGTCCATCAGCTGCCTGACAGCTGGATAACACAGAAACACTCTTACATTACAGAGACATTTGTAGACAGAAGTGCAGACCACAGAAACTTGATGGGCAACAGAGAAACAGGATATAA
>NW_024586085.1:1543-5957 GCF_018398535.1 Haplochromis burtoni
AACTCACCTCTGAAACAACATTAACTCCAACACTCTGTGCATGATCAGACACCAAAGGCTGTCAGCTTTGTTATGAAGTCTTCATTAACTCTCCTGTAAATAAATGATTTTCTAGAATTAAACTAGTTTGTCTGCTCCTCTCTCTCTCACTCTGTCTCAGCCCACATCACCTCTTTAGACATTTAAAGCTTCAGCTGGGCAGAAACAGCTCAAACACATAATCTGTGGGAGAGATTCAAGACTCCTGAATGTTTTTTATTTTGTTCCCACGACACACCTGTGGTTCTTCAAAGGTGGAGAACAGCTGCAGAAAAACAGTCGGTCAGATTAGGAGTTAGAAATAAAAGAAAGAACTGAAGTTTCTCTGAAAGTGGCATCACTAACTTCTCAGTGTGTTTATGGAGAGCTCGTATAGAAAACGTGGCACAATTCAGACTTTCTGGTCTAATTTTTCTTTCTTTTTTTTATTGGTAGAGAGAGTCAGTCAGCATAACTATGAAAGGCTCTGGATTTAAAAGCGAGGAAATGTGAGAGATAACTGACAGTGATTCAGACTGCAGACATCCTGACAGCAGCACCTGATTCACACCCGTTTGCTTTAACATCTCTGATCAAGTTCAACAATCAGGACACCAGATAATGTTCCTGTTCTCACTGAGTGTGATTAATGAAGATTCAAATAAAACAGTTTCACCTCAAGTTTCATTTCTGAGGATTTTAAGTTTACAGTTAAAGATCAATTCTGCTCTTTAAACAGTTTAAACAGTTTCTGGATCCACAAACACTTTATTAGTCTGAGTTGATCCAGATGTAACTTGAAGGAGAAGTGAAAATCAAACAGGGATGTTGGAATTTGTCTGATCACCTGATCACTGACAGGAACATGTGAACCTTAAAGCAGAGAGTTTGTTTCAGTCAGTAAGAAGAGCGAGTCATCATGCACAACAACGATAAATCAAGTCTTTGAAGCAACGAGAAAGCTTCCATTTGAAACGAGGAGACATTAGGAGTAAGTATTTGAGTGTTTATAATATTTTACTCTATCAGTGTGTTTATGTTATAGTGTGTTTGTTTCTATTTTATTTGAATCTTTTTTCTTTGTGGATTCAAAGGCAGCAGCTGTATAAATAAAATAACTGAGTGTTCGTCTGTTACTGGCTGCAAAGTATGAAGCTGCTGTGTTTGTACAGTGAGATTGAACAACAGTAATGTGGGGTCATTTCCAATAAACCAAGTTCAAAAAGGGGAGTCTATGGCTGACGCGTGTTCCTGGTTTCCAAAAGAAATGCTTCCAGCTGCATTATGATTTGAAGACTGTTTATTTATTACAAACTGAAGATGTAACAATGAACTCCTTCTTAAATAAGCATGAAAGTTCCAGAAAATAGCAGTTATCCAGAACTACCTGTGCACACGGTCAGAAAACCGTGAGACTCCTAACCTCTCTGTCCATGCTCCTCCCTCCCTCTCACACAGGGTTTCATGCTACTATTGCACTTACATACTTAAAGTGAGAGGTACCCCCTTTTAGGTTCCAATCCCAAAACAGTGACTTAAAATTACTTTATGTAAACACATATATTTTCACATTTATTAATCCTGAAAAGATGACTTATGTAATGAATCTATAATTTACCAGTGGCAAATGAAGGCAAGATAGCATGACAGTACATGCCTTAACACTGGTGGTGCAATACTAGTAATGGGCATGTAAGACCTGTTAGTGCTACTTCTTGCCTTCGTTTGCCTGTAGTACGGCAGTATAGTTACCTTTAACCACAGTACGAGGACAGAAGGGAAATATGGACCAGATCAGACAGGTTCTAGATTCGTAGGAGCCAAGGGTGTATGACAACAGAGGACTTGTACACAGTAGGTGTAGAAAACACAATTGCATTTATTACAATTATTAAAGTTGTGCACATTTAACAAAAGTAGAGCGCGCTTCTTGAAAACAAAATAAAATAAACCCCACAAATGGTCGACCTAAGGATATATTGTCTTTTGTGTCTTTTTTAAAGTCAATTTCAGTCTTTCAATGTTCAATAGTCACTCAGTGTGTTTGTAACCAGTCGGGTTACAATCTACCAGTTCATCCGGCTCTTTGGGCTGGGCTCGCCATCCAGTACTGGAAAAGGGATCCTCGATTCTTCTCAGGTCCTCAAAACCAATCCAATCCAAATAAGCAAAGGGAAAAAACCTGACCATGTGAAGCAACAAATGCTACACGGGGCTTCACAGTGCTCACGCTGGCTCACGGCCTCTGGAATACAGTATCACTCTTATTATTCTCGCCGAAAAAAGGACTTTCACTATCCAGCTAGCTTCTTCGCGCACGGGTAAACTGATCTTTCACCGTCTGTGTCTCTGGCGTATCTGACTGGCACACGAAGGCACACACAGGTGTCTGAGCAGCGCGCAGACTGGGGGAGGGTCAGACCGGCCAATGATTGGTCTGCTCAGTGGATCTTGACAAACACACTCTAAAGAGACTAAGTCCTGCCCCCACACCATTTATATATTACATATACATATGTACATATTAATTAACTTATGTTTACATGCTTTTTATCAGTATTTATTATAATTTTAACTTTGTTTTTATCAATATTTATTCCCATTGTGAGAGTATGAATATTTATACTTTTAATCCCATTTTTAACACTGGGTTACACCTGCCTATACAGAAATGTGGACACAGAACAGCAGCACAGTATCACCTATAACATATAATAATAATCAACATAATCTAGTTTCAGTCTTGGCCATCTCAAACACACGGCTGTGACTGCACAAAAGTCCACCCAGCTGCTGTGAAATCCTATTTCTGAAGCAAAGCCAATCAGAAGAACCTGGGTTAAAAGCAGGTGGGGTTAAAAAGTCTCATCTCAAGCTCCTGCAGTGAAGTCCAAGAATGAAAATATGGAGCTAGAAAAAGACCTGTGAGTGTGGTGATCAGCACATTCAGCTAACATGGGAAAGGTCCCTGTCTGTGCTGATCACCTACAAATAAGGCATAAAAGAAGCTCTGTTTGTGTATTAGTTAGCTGGTTTCAGTGATTATATATTTATACATCATGTATGTCATAGACTTATTCTTAAAGCCCTTTTCACATAGGAAGAGCACGCCCTGAGCTGACTGCCAGGTTGAGTAAATGAGACAGAATTTGTGCTGAGCTGATCGCTGCACTCTGCATGTCCTGTGCTGTAGTTTGTCATTCTGCATTTCTATCAATGTCTCTTTTTTGGGCGAGGCTGCCGGACACAGGCGCCACCGGGCCCTCTGACCACCACCAGTAGGCAAACATGGGCTTAGTATCTTGCCCAAGGATATTTGGCATGCAGCCAGGATGCAGCCAGGAATCGAACCACCAACCTTCTGATTAGTGGCTGACCTGCTCTGCCACCTGAGCTACAGCCACCCATAAAGAAGCCATTTATGTCCACTGTGAGCGACCATCTTTGAACAGAGGAGGTGGTTTACGACACCAACTGTCTACCATCTATAATCCAGTGTTGAGATCCCTTCCCAGACGCCTTAATACTCACTCACATCCTCGGCCAAAAAGTAATTTCTTTTAGTGAAACTTTAAATATCAGTGTCATATCTTAGTGGAACTTTAGGATAATAAACTTTGTTGAATAGATTTGATGAACGTTCAGGATAAAAGAATATTTTCTGTCCTTCCAGCAGCTGCTGATGAGCCTAAACATCAAACTCCAACAATGAACCCACAGACAGAGAGTCGAGGAAGGATCAGCCTCTATGCTGCACTCACACTGACAGCAGCTGCTGCAGCTCTGCTCATCACACTGAGTTTAAAAGCAGAGAAAAGAAAAAACAACTACATGTAAACAGTCACAGTCTGAGCAGTGTGGTCACCTGCACTTCTTCCAGCAGCATCATCTGACTGAGGACCTCACCTCCCTGAACTCCAAAGAGCCACATGTTAACAGCTGGGTTTGCAGTGGAAGCTTTGTGTGAGCATCAGCCTCAGTGTGAGCTGACTAACACTCTCTGCAGTTTGCAGCCATCATCACAAACACTGATGCAACAATTCAAAGTTCTTGTCACACATGTGAAAGAAGAACTTTTCTTCTGTCTTCACCTTCTTTCATTTGTTTGAGTCACATTTTCACAAGAATCTTTAATATTTACGTTTGCAGAGTGACTGATCTCTGTGTTGTTCTCCAATCAACTCTTATCAATAATGGCTGTTTAAAATGTGCCAGCACGCAACAAGTCAAAACAACTGTGTCATAATGAAGTCCTGATAATTTAACTGTGGATGCTCATAGTTACTATGTGCAGTGTTATACTTTTCCTAATGTTGCTGTTTATAAAGTGAACATAGTGCACAGTCGCAATAATAACCAAGTCTCTGATTGGAGGATTAGAAATGATCCTTTTTTT
>NW_024586086.1:0-1307 GCF_018398535.1 Haplochromis burtoni
CAGTAGTTGGAGTACTGGTAGTAGTTGTTGCAGGTACAGTATTTGCAGTACTGGTAGTAGTTGTTGCAGGTTCAGTAGTTGCAGTACTGGTAGTAGTTGTTGCAGGTTCAGTAGTTGTAGTACTACTGAGGGGCCACACACACACACACACAGGAGTAGTAGTTGGAGAACTGATGATAGTTGTTGTGGTTATTACTGGTCCTATAAACAGTTAGAAATAGATGTTATAACTCAGTTACACTGATTCAGTAAATTAAATTTAAAATGTGGCTTAAATGGTGAAGGGCTCTACTCACCGTCTGCAACAGTCACAGTGACACATCGAAGCTCTGAGTGATACTTGGTTCCACTGCAGAAATAAGAAAGTTTAATATAGGCCTCTGATGCCATGATATCTTCAAGTCACCTAAACACTGACACTTTCTATCTTAATTGAGCATGCTTTTACAACATAGTGGTTTTCAAACTGCCTGCTTTCTAATACTTGCACCCCTTAATGTACCCCTTACTTACTTCCGGCGCCGCTCCGAGTTGGCAGCCAGTATCAGCAGCTCCGACCTGACCGAGTCCTTTTTTCTCTTTTTTTGTTGTTATTCTGTTTCTTGTTCTTGTTTTTTTTTTTTTTTATTGAGGGCTATACTACTCCATAATGGAGCTCAGAATTTTATGGACAATCGTGTTTTTATCACATTTTTTTACAGCATTTGTAAAAAAGAGCGCGTGGAGGTCCGACCACCTATTATTTACAGCAGGGATCAGCTGTTAGCCCTTAGGGCCTCCACTCCACCTCCACTGCCTACCACCGAGCAAGCCAACATCGCCCGCGAGGTGAGGAGGAAGAGACTTGGGCTGGAATCAGGCATCACAGTAAGGTTAGGAGGTACCAGCCAGCAATTCCATCTATTATTATGGGGAATGTGAGATCACGCCCCAAAAAACTGGGAATGTGCTTCACAGAGTTGTGACTAACCACGCTAACTCCGGACTCACACATAAACATAGATGGTTTCCATCTGATCCGGGCAGACAGAACAACGGAGAGTGGTAAGAAGAGAGGAGGGGGTCTGGCTGTGTTTGTGAACGATAGATGCTATAACTCTGGGGAGTTATCTAACAAAGAGACGCTATGCTGTAAGGAGCTGTTAGCGGTTAGCATGAGACCGTACTATTTACCGCGAGAGTTTACACACGTCATTATGATAGCTGTGTATGTCCCGCCCTCTGCTAACGCTGCAGCAGCCTGTGAGGTCCTGCACACTGTAACCAGCAGACTCCAAACACAGCACCCTCAGGCCCTTTTCCTGATC
>NW_024586086.1:1668-3235 GCF_018398535.1 Haplochromis burtoni
CAAGGGAAGGAAAACTACAGGAGGAAGATGGAAGAGCAGCTGCAACAGGACAACATCAGAGGGGTTTGGAACAGCCTGAAGACAATCTCAGGGAAAAAACCAACCGCCGAGGCTGCAGGAGACTTGGGGTGGGTGAATGACCTAAATAAATACTTTAATAGGTTTCATCAACCACCCCTCCCCTTGCTGCAATCTCCCTCATCTTCAGGAACTGCCTGTCTTTCATCTCAGGACTTCACACCTCTCAGCTCCCAGCCATCACACCACCCCCACCTTCTGTGAACTCCAACATACACCCCACCCCCCTGAAATACCCCCTCTCCATCTCAGCACTTCAAGTGAGGAATGAGCTTCACAAGACTGCAGGTCCAGATGGCATCAGCTCCAGGCTCCTGAGGTGCTGCACAGATGAACTGTGTGGCATCCTAGGATATCTGTTCAACCTGAGCCTGTCGCCGCGGAAAGTTCCACAGCTGTGGAAGACCTCCTGTGTGGTACCAGTACCAAAGACCTCCCATCCTAAGGACGTCAGCAGCTACAGGCCGGTAGCCCTGACATCACATATGATGAAGACCCTCGAGTGGTTGGTTCTACACCATCTGCGCCCCCTTTGAGGTCTTCATTGAGGTCTTCATCCGCTATAGTTTGCTTACCAGCCTGGCATCGGGGTGGAGGACGCCATCATTTACCTCCTGCACCTGGAGAAGCCTGGAAGAACTGTGAGGATCATGTTCTTTGATTTCTCCAGTGCTTTTAACACCATCCAGCCACGACTTCTGAGGGACAAGCTGGAGCTATCGGGAGTGGACCACCACATGTCCCAGTGGATACTGGACTACCTCACAGAACGCACACAGTATATGAGGGCACAAGGCTATGTCTCTGATACATTGGTCTGCAGTACGGGGGCACTACAGGGAACTGTCCTGGCACCGTTCCTCTTCACCCTCTACACTGCAGACTTCTCCATCAATTCCCTATGCTGCCACCTACAGAAGTTCTCTGACAACTCTGCTATAGTCGGCCTCATCACAAGTGAGGACGACTCAGAGTACAGACAGTGGACTCTGGACTTTGTGGACTGGTGCCAGCAGAAGCACCTGCTGATCAACATCCTCAGGAGTTGGTGGTGGACTTCTGAAGACGCAGACCCACCACACTGACGCCGGTGAACATCCAGGGAGTGGACATTGAGATAGTGGACTCTTATAAGTACCTGGGTGTTCACCTGAATAATAAACTGGACTGGAGCCGCAACACTAATGCTCTTCACAGGAAGAGTCAGAGCAGACTCTACCTGCTGAGGTGGCTGACGTCATTTGGAGTACAGGGAGCGCTTTTAAAGACTTTATATGACTCTGTGGTGGCATCCGTCATTTTTTTACAGTGTTGTATGTTGGAGCAGCAGTTTATTGACAGCTGAGAGGAAGAGGTTGGATAAACTCATCAGGATGCACCCTGGACCCAGTGCAGGTGGTGGGAGACAGAAGGACTCTGGCCAAAATAACATCTCTGATGGACAGAGTCTCCCACAACATGCATGTAAATGTTGCTGAACTGCAGAGCT
>NW_024586086.1:4501-5954 GCF_018398535.1 Haplochromis burtoni
CCAAATTTCCCCTTGTGGGACAATTAAAGGATTATTCTATTCTATTCTACTGGTCATTACAGGCAGAAGATTTGCCTCCTGTGTTTCTAACATCCTCTTCAGTCACACCAACCCTATGTATGTCTTCCTTCACTACATCCATGAATCTTCTTCAGTCTTTTTTCTCTTTTTCTCTTTCTATTTTAAGGTCCTCAGTGATCATCCATATTTATTTACTTGATGAATCCATGATCCTCTACCCAGGTTCTCAGTGTCTTTTCTTATCTAAAAGCAGTGTTGGGGAGTAACGGAATACATGTACCAGTGTTACGTATTTAAAATACAAAATATTAGTATCTGTATCCTGTTACCGTTTAATGGGTGGTAATCAGAATACATCTACTTTTTTTAAATAAATGGAATACACAGCGGTCATTTCCTGTTTCGTATGTTAGGCTATCCCCTCTCTATGTCTTCTCCAATTTGGTGATTAAACACAGTTGGGCGCAGGTTTAGCTCAGTTGCAGTCCGCATGAAGTCATATATGACATGGCTGAGAGCGGCTGGCACAGGTTCGAGTAGGATTCACAGCCCTTTTTTAAAAAACAAAACAAAACAAAAAACAACTCAATTTCTATTTGGGATTAATACAGTTTTTCTGATTCTGATTGCTTGAAACCAAAACAAGACATCCAATAAGAGGCTCTAATGTAAGCATCCTATTAATATTGGTGGCATCAGTTACAGCAGCCAGCAGTGCATGGGCAGGATACCGAAATAGTTTTTTATGCGAGATCGCTGCAAAAAGTGCAGTCCTATCTAATGTCCATCCTACTGTTACTCATTTTATATTAAGATTTTTAAAAATCTAGTTGGTATTGGTATGGCGAGTATCCTTCAGTAATAGTAATAAATTACACAGCAATAGTACATTCCTGTAGTTGTTAAAAGCATGACAATATATTAAGTAATCCAAAGTATTCAGAATACATTACTGTCATTGAGTAACGTAACGGAATACGTTACAAAATACATTTTGGGCCATTTTTTCTGTAATCTGCAGTGGAATACATTTTAAAAGTAACCTTCCCAACACTGTCTAACCGCTGTTTTTCTCTTGTTATCAGCTTCCTGGTTTTCATTTTGTCTTCTGACTACAATTGTAATCTCAAAAGATAAAAAATATTTATTGACTCAAAGGAGAGCTAACTGTCTTCTAATGACGGGAAAATCCTTTAAACAGGAAACTTGTTAGGCAGCAAGTTCAAATATGAGTTTAAAAGCTTTCCTTTCAGGAATGTCAGAACAATATTTATTGACTCAAAGGAGAGGTAACTACCTTTTAATTATAGAACAATCCTTACAACAGGAAACTTTTTCAGCAAGAAGTTAAAATGTTACTTTGAAAATTTTTCATTTCGGGAATTTCAGCTGCTACAACTAGAGATGGCACGATACCACTTTTTTATGTCCG
>NW_024586087.1:0-1067 GCF_018398535.1 Haplochromis burtoni
TGAGATGCCATGTCAGTGCTAATTGCTACAGCATTGCAGGCAGATTTGGGCAAATGAAACAGGTTTGAATGTGACCCTGCAGTACTCCGCTCACTTTTCCTGACAGCGGAAACAGGCTTAGAGCCTTTGCTACCCTCCACCTCAATCCTGGGCCTGAACTCTGGCCCAATGCAGTCGGAATCAGGGAAGTCACTGCCTCCGCCATCGGAACAAGTCCCCAAGTCTCTCTCTCTCCTAGTCATATCAGTAAAACTTGTTTCAGGTCCCTCTGACCCGAGACCATCTGCCTGTGCTGACACTGGAAAAATGTCCCTCTCTGACCATAAGGACACTTGTGGCACATCTAACCGAGGTAGACAATCAACTTCCTCAACAATGACAAAGTCTGGTTCAGATACCACTGGTTCCTCTCCAACCACTGGGTGAGCATTGGTTTGTAGTTTGGTTTGAGTTCTGGGCTTCTGACCCGGGGCTGCACATGGTCGCAGCTCTGACCTATGAACATTTTTCGTTGGCCCTCCTTCAAAAGGTTCCACAGTGTGTGTGGTGCCTTGGACATCCACTACTTTGTAAATAGTGGGCCCCCAAGCATCCTGGATTTTATGCCTCCCCAAGGGCCGATGGCGAAGAAAAACAAACTGCCCAATGTAAACGGGGGGGCAATGGACTTTCTTGTTTTGAAATGAAATCCGTTCTGCTGCTTTTTGCTCAGAATACTCTCTGGCTCGCGTGTGGGCCTGCTTAAGTCTCTCTTGGTGAACAGAGAGCCAGTTCTGGCCGTTGTCTGATACACACTCACGGCCTAACAGTGCATCAACTGGAAGGCGAGGCTCAAAACCAAAAAGAAGATAGTAGGGTGAGTACCCTGTTGTTGAATGAGGAGTAGCATTATAAGCATACACAAGCTCAGGTAGATATTCTGGCCACTTTCTTTTCTTTTCAGGTGGAAGCGTTCTCAGTAAATCATGAAGAGTCCTGTTATATCTTTCACACTGAGCATTTCCTTGTGGTCTGTATGGAGTCGTCCTGGTCTTTTTAACACCATACAACTTGCAAAGTTCTGCTAT
>NW_024586087.1:2084-5947 GCF_018398535.1 Haplochromis burtoni
ATGCTGCTGTAATTACGGTCATTCCTCTCAGCCTGGCGTAGCCGGCGACTGGCATAGGCTATGACTCGCTTTGTGTCACCCTGTTGCTGATACAATACCGCCCCTAAACCATTTTGACTGGCATCTGTTTCCAGTACGAAAGGCTGTGTGAAATCAGCAAAACCAAGAATAGGGGCAGAGGTAAGTTTTTCCTTCAACCCCTCGAAAGCTGAACTACACGTGGGAGTCCACATTGCATCAAAATGGCGGCCTGCCCATCCAGATTTCTTTGCACTTAAGCATTTGTTCACCAGGTCATGTAGTGGCCCTGCAGTCTGTGAGAAGCCTCTGATAAACCTCCGGTAATAGCTACAGAACCCTAAAAAAGACTGGAGCTCTTTGGCAGTGGTTGGAACCTTCCAGTCTTTAACAGCAGACACTTTGGATGGGTCCGTCCCCACCCCCTCAGCTGACACTTGGTGTCCCAGGAACTTCACTGTGTCCTGAAGAAAGGCACATTTTTCGAGCTTCACCTTAAGACCAGTTTCAGCCAAGCGTCTGAGTACAGTTTCAAGTCTTTGGAGATGTTCATCAAATGTTTCAGAAAAAACTAAAATGTCATCAAGATACACAAGTAGCATCTGGAAAATGAGGTCACTCATTGTTGCCTGCATGAGTCGCTGAAATGTTGCGGGCCCGTTACACACACCGAAGGGCATCCTTACGTACTCATAAAGGCCAAAAGGGGTTGTGAATGCTGTCTTGGGCCTATCACGTTCGTGCATGGCTACCTGGTGATACCCACTTGCTAAATCTATTGTGGAGAAGAACTTAGCACCCCTCAGCGCATCAAAGCTTTCATCGATTCTTGGGAGGGGAAAAGCATCCCGCCTGGTTTTTGAGTTGAGCTTCCTGTAGTCGACACACAGCCTCAGACTACCATCAACCTTTCTGACTAGCACTATTGGGGAAGCATATGGGCTAGAACTCGCTTTGATTACTCCCTTCCGTAACAACTTGCCAATGTGTTCTCTCACTTCATTGTATTGTGTGGGGGGAATCCGTCTGTAGGGCTGTGTCACAGGTATGTCATCTGTGAGGTGTATTTCATGTTGCACTTTGTCTGTGTACCCTAGGTCTTCATCTTCTGTTGCAAATATAAATGAATATTTTCCTAACAGCAAAGCTAGTTGTGCCTGCTCGTCTGTAGTACCACCAACCTTAAGTTTATGTAGAATGGATTGAACATCTGTGGGTGGTTCAGGCTGCGTGCTTACACTCACTTCATCTGTATCTGCTGAAATTCTCTGAAACTGAACTTTACACAACTGGTCATTGTCTACAGTGTCAACCTCAGTCAAAAGTCCCAGTCTAGTCCTGGGTTGCAACCAGATGTCTTCATCAGACAAGTTCATGACCTGAACAGGAAAAATATGCCTCTCTGATGTTATCAAGGTTGGCACAACTACCAAACCTCCAGGTAAAGGGGCATTGCCAGGTTCAAGAAGCATTAAAGGACCTTTTTCACTGACAGTTTTGAGCCCTTTGGCCATGATGGTAGCCGCAGATGAGGCTGGGACATGGACAGCATCTTTCCCAGCGAGCCTGGCACATGAAAGTCTGTTTGCTACACTAACCGTTTGTACTCGCTGAAAAGCCTGCCTCCAGTTACTGTCAAGGTTACCCTTCATTGTGGTTTCAAACTCTCCATGTACTAGTTCTTGGCACTTTTTAATTACATTCATTCCAAGGAGACAAGGCACAGAGCAAGACTGTGCTGAATCTCTGACTATAAGAAACCCCCTTTCTGGGATTGTCAGCCCCATCGCCTCTACTTTCAGCTCCACGTAGCCTACATAAGGTATCTCCAGTCCATTAGCTGCCGTGATCTTCAGCCATTCAAAGGTAGAATGGATATTGGTGTCTTCTGCTGACCAGTGTTCGTTGAAAAACCCCTCTGAGATGGTACTCACTTGACTGCCAGTGTCGAGGAGACATGATACCTCCACTCCCTGTAGTTTGATTTCTACAGTCCTACATTCCCCAACGGCCCTCTCTAAAACTACATCTTTGTTCAGTGTTTTAGTTTGTGAGCCAGTTGCCTCCCCTCGAATTGTTTGGCTCATGACAACCGAGGGCTCCCGTTTTCCTGCCCTATTGGAGACACAGGAGCAGCATCACTAGACCCGAGTTTGATTTGTGGACATATCCTGGCAATATGCCCAACCCCTCTGCACTTAAAACAAATTGGCTGACCATCAGGTGTAAATGCAGGCTGTGGTTTAACTCTTGGCTTGGGGTCTGGGGGAGTCTGTGGGGCACGTCTACACAGTTCCGCTACAGCAGTAGATAGTGCAGTCAGTGCTTTTCCTAATTCTGCTAACTGCTCTCCCTGATGGGCAACAGCCCGTTGCACTTCCTCTAACACTGAAGGGGGATCGTTGTTCGGAGCTGTTTCAGTTACCGAGCATTGGGCCTCTAAGGCTTCTGATTGAACCATGTGGCTTCTCAACCCTTTCGTGGAATGAGATCGGTAATCCTCCATTTCCCAAAGGAGAGCCTCGTCCCTCACCTCTAGCAAACTAGAGTGTGGTTTCTCCCTGACCATTTTCCTTAGTTCACGCCTCAGAGTGGCATTCTTTAACCCTTCAATAAATTGATCCCTTAGGACAGTGTTCTCATCAGATATTGCATTTGTGGACTGTTTTACTACAGAGCTCAGTATCTGAGAAAGTGCATGGGAATAATCACGGAGATCTTCTCCATCTGCCTGCTTACGGTTGTAAAAAGACTGCAGGAGCTGTGTGACACTACGCCTCTCACCAAACGCATTTCTTAGATAGGCAAATAAATCACTTGGCCCAACTGATTGACCCCTCATACATAACCTCACTTCCTCAAGTGCTGGCCCACGCAACAATGAAAGTATAAAATCACACTGTTCCTCGGTGCTCTGTTCTCTGGACTTTGTCACTCTTTCAACCTCTTCAATAAATCCCTCAACAGACCTCCCGTCCTTTCCCAATTCCCCTGTAAAGACTTGGACCTGGCGTTCACGTGGAACACAAATATATGAACGGTTAAGGGCACGACCAGCACTGTCCCTTTGAGCTCTTGTTTCATCAGTTAATCTGACAAGGTCATCCCTCAACCTCGTCAGCTCCTGAAGCTGGTTTTGTATCTCATCATCTGGAGCCCTACTTGGTCCTGCCGGCTCTAATGGGCCCTGACTGGATAAATCCCCACCACTGGCATTATCCCCAGCATCTGGAGCACTTGACATGGCGCTTCTAATTCAGTCCACAGTCCAAGCTTAAGTATAGATTAGCTATAATAAGGATACTATGGGAAAAGTCCAGTTCAAGGAACAAGACTAATCTTGTTCGCTGCTATCCGATTGCCAGGTCCAGATGGGTTCTGTCCCAAGCGCCGCACCAGCAACTCTGCAGAATCACCACCTCCGCACGTCCTCCCGCAGTGATGGTTAATCCCTGTAGTCTTCACCACTGCCGTATTTTTTTGTATTTTTAATAAAAAGGAAATAACATGCCACTGTGCCGCCAGTTAGTGAACTAAAACTCTCCTTCTGCTGCACACCCCACTCCTGGTACCAAAATTATGTAGCCTGGGAAATGGTTAGCCACGCAGGACACAATTACTGGGGTTCTTAATGTGCAGTTTTATTGTCAATGACGACTGAATAAACTAAAAAAAATGTCCTTTGACCTTTACTTTTGTCAAACAGCGGCCATATGGACTTGTACTGAACATCTACAGCACGAGAGGTAACGTGGCAAAGTAACAGAATAACCTATTAAACAAAGATGCGCCACTACAATACGAGGAATAAAAGAAATGAAATGAAATACAAAATACAAAAATAC
>NW_024586088.1:0-1262 GCF_018398535.1 Haplochromis burtoni
TTTTTAATTAAAGTACATTTTAGCTACTTTTTCTTTACGATAGAAAATCTTCCTAACTGCTTTAAATAAAAATAGAAAATAATTTTAACAGCACAAAAAGATGAAAACAATGTAAATGTAGCTAATACAGGTAATGTATCAGGTATGTTGGGAAGTTCCAACATGGCCTCAGGCAAGTATGAAATGCCTTTGAAAGAATGCACAAATCATTAAATCCTATTCTCCTTGGTGAAAGCACTGTGCCAAAACCTCAGTGCCTTATTTTTTTGTCGATTGTTGTGGTTCATCCAATTCAGTTCAGTTCAATTCAGTGTTATTTATATACCAACAGATCACAACAACAGTTGCCTCAAGTCACTTGTATGCTGACTATTTCAAGAGGTGAGAAAAGCATCAACTAGCACAATTTGCTGTCACCACTGTGGGGAAAGGACTGAGTTCAAAATTCTGCTGTGTTATTGCAGCATATCGGACGAGTCACAAAAAGTCACAAGCATCAAAATTAAGAATTTCTGGTCCTCCATACAATACACAACAACAATCACTAGCACAGAAATGAAAGCGTGTTACTTCAATATCTGTAGACGATCATGGTTAAAAACAACAAATGCAAAACAAACTTTGTACCAGTGGCTCAGATGACATCTTGCTCAATATTCTCTGAGAAAGTAAATTGGATCTGTTTTTTCTTTACTTTGAGCAGTGGTGAGCTCATTTACCCTTTAACTAAGAACTAAAATCATCCGTAATGTGGCGATGACACCATCACATTGTGGTAGTAACATGATGCTGCGGGTTAACGAGGTACTGCACGTTTACCGTTAGTAACTGCAGGTTCACGTGACTGTGAGGTTTTGTTACTAGTTGTTGTCGCTGGTGCAGCTGCTGAGGTTTAGCAGTTTCATTTAACACATTTTCCTGCATCTATTTCTAGTTTACTTTTTTCTCTGAGCTTTTGAACTAGACGTTTTCGCTTTTGTTTGTTCATCTTTATCAAACACTTCTTTCACAAGAAACACTGTGGAGGGGTCTTTTGCGTTAAGAGATTTGATTGGACAATCCAGTGTCAGTACTGGAAATAAACCAATGGGCTGTTTTCAGTGCTCGTAGGTCCTTTATGCAAGAATGTAGTCTGTATAATTATATCGATAAAGAAGATTAATCTGATACACCGTGTCCGTGCCTGTGTGTCAGGTTAACATCCAGCCTTGGCTTAACTTTATTTGGAAATCTTCGCTGTTTTAATGAAAACAGAATCTAAA
>NW_024586088.1:2563-5943 GCF_018398535.1 Haplochromis burtoni
GAGCAGGTAAGTGAAGCAAATACCGGAGCAGCATGAACTTTGCTTTAACTTGCCCTTGATATCACAATATATTCAACTCTTAAGTGTTAATCAAGTAAAACTTTGCTATATGAGTTTATTAAATCCCTACCAAGTGTTTGCATCAAGCCTATGCTCACATTAATGCACATGACATAACAGGAGCATTATCATAAAAAATGTACATCTTTCTTACTTCTGTCTGACTGACAGTGTAAAAGAGAAACATGTTATGAATATTAAAAAATCACTATATTTATATAAATATGTAATTCCACTGTAATTCAATTTATTTCAATTTTATGTATACAGCACCAAATCACAACAATTGCCTTAAGGCACTTGATATTGTAAGGCAGACCCTACAATACAACATACAGAGAAAAACCCAACAATCATATGACCTTTATGAGCAAGCACTTTGGCGACAGTGGGAAGGAAAAACTCTCTTTTAACCTGGAACCTCAAAGCTTAAAACAATAATCCACTGTTCCCTCTCCAACACCTCCACACCACCACACCCAGTCTGGCTATAGCATGCTATTGCAATAGCAGTAGCAGTACTAATAAAAGTAGTGCTGCTAATTCACTGTAAAAAAGGATAAAATAATCGTCTCCCGTTACTTTACAAAGAACGGACTTTGAGGTAGTTTGGGTTAATCTGTTTGTATTGATGCTTTTTCTCTTTTCCCCAGATCATCAGAAGAAATGCAAGGAGCCAAGAATTGCAAAGAGGCAAGAAGTGACTCAGATGTAAGTCAGAAGTTTTATTTTTCTTTTTTTATTAGAATGCACTGAAGCGCTTGACAGTGCAAGAAAATCAATATGTAATCATTAGTAATTAGCATTCCTTCTTCTAGTCCTAATTCTTACTCAATGTGCAGTAGAGATGGACGGATCCGATATCACGTATCGGTATCGGTCTGATACTGACCTAAGTTACTGGATCGGATATCGGAGAGAAATG
Organism: Haplochromis burtoni; assembly: GCF_018398535.1. NCBI lineage: Eukaryota > Metazoa > Chordata > Actinopteri > Cichliformes > Cichlidae > Haplochromis > Haplochromis burtoni. The sequence goes on from NW_024586088.1 coordinate 3,549, forward strand.
TAAAATGTAATCCAATCCATTAAATATCAAAAAAGCACCCCACAAAACTTGCGACATGGTAAAACTCGGCTCATAACTGTAGCACGTCGGAGTAGTATGCATCACCTAATAGAGTGGCTGTGGCGTGCGGGACCTGTCGGTGGTCTGGTTGAGCATTTGGAGCCTCGCTACCAAACCGGCATTTCATCTCCAAGAAAGTTATCCCAGAGAGAAGTAAAGCAAGTGTGTAAGTTCACCTATGAATGTTTGTAAAGCATTCCAGCGTTAAGCTTAACAACCAGTAGCGGTTTTTGACACGGGCGGTTGCCCGGGGCGGCATCGTGGGCATCGGCAAAAAATAAATAAATAATTGCTCGGGCTCATGCTGCCCCAACGTCATGCCAGCACATATTGGGAATGGCACAGGCACCGATCGGTTTTCTATCGCCCATTTGCTGGGAGTAAGGGCGCCCTCTGTTTAATAGGTGCGTCTGCTGCTTGCGGCACAGGGAGGAGAGGGCGGGGCGGCGGGGGATTCTGTGGCTGGAGCAGCATCTACCAGCTCGCAAAATAAAACAAAATAAAAAACAAACCAACAAACACCAAAACACCAGACATTATGATACAGACTTATAATTTTTAAAATAATGTTTTTGTTTTTAAACTTGAGTATGAACTTATACAAAATGCAGCAAGATATTAAAAAAACAGTTTTATTGATTAAAAAACACACTATATTGGATTCATATCTGTACCGGCCAATAACCAGATTTATGATATTGGTATTGGACATAAAAAAGTGGTATCGTGCCATCTCTAATGTGCACTACAACCGATCACATTGCACCTTATATTGCACCTGCTACTTTATATGGCATAAATAACCTGTATATAACTTGTACATATATGTGAAGATACTCACTTTATTATATAAATTCCCTGTGTAGGCACCTCTTAAATTTTAAGTCTATTTCCTTTTGGTTTCTCTTTGAACCTTCAGGTTCATCTTCAATTTAAATTTTAACTTTGTATGGCAAAGCAAGGATAGGACCAGACCGACTGTTATGAAAACTCCATGTTTTTTTTGTTTGTTTTTTTGAATAGCGAACAATGATACACCCGAAAGGAAAAAGTCTGATTTCACTAAACGTTAATATCTTCTTGCTTGCAGAGACAATTCTGACAACATGACGACAGCAATGCTTCATCAGAACCCCCGAAGACGGTCCAATTCTCTCCCAAGAGCAGTTAATTTCAGTCAAATGACATTTTTTAATTCAGATAATAATGTGAAACCGTCGTGTGATCTTCTTATCATGTAGCCCTACAGCACTACTGTTCAGTTATTTTTTCCTATTTTTTTCCATATGTCTGAACGCAATCTTTCTTTCCTGCAAATTTCAAGAAGTAACAAAGCAAGACAGCCATTTCTCAACCAACTGATATGAGGATGCTCACATTGGAAAAAAAAGCAGTCTGTTCTGCACTTTAGATCATGTATTAGGCTACGTCCACACGTACACGGATATTTTTGAAAACTGAGATTTTCCGTTTTCGTTTTAAAAAATTATCACGTCCACACGTAAACGCAGAAATGAAGGAAAACGCTGCTAGAATCATGCCAAAGCAACAGGTGGCGATATATTCCTAACCTTGACAAAACAAAAGTAGAAGTCCAGTTCAATTCAAATTATTAGTAGTAGCATACCTGGAAAATGAAGAACTTTGTGTTTGTATATTACAACTCCCTTTGTTTTTTTGCCTGTCCCATTTGGTTCTTTAGCCATCAGAATTGTTGTCTGAAGACCAACAAGGATTTACTTTGCCAAATGGATCATCACGGCCTTGCCGTATTGGTCCATTTGATCAACCCTTGTTGATATTATTTATAGGAAAGAAAGATGAAGAAAAGAAAAACAGAAGGGAAGAGGGACAGTGAGAAAGGGCACTTAAAAAGAGAAAGAAGAAAAAAAAATCTCCTGGAACACCTGTTTAGAGAAAAAGAAGAGAAAACAAGCAAAAAAAACAGAGCAACGTACTAAACACAAAACCATCGTGTTAATCTAGATAAGTGTAAACAGCAGTAAATACATCTGTATTACAACTCTCTTTGAAGAACCCTTTGTAATGAAGTATTCACAAATACACATTTTCTTTTCAAATTCTCTGTTGTTCAAATGTGTTCTATTTGTGCAAGTTGTTAAGCGATATCTTACCAAAATGACTAAATAAAGGAAACATGTTTTCATTTTATATTATGAATTATTTTTATAAAATGTTACCTTTTTTGCTATTTGTTTTAATTTCATATTAGTAAAAAATCATGAAGTTCATAAAGATCATAATATCTGTCCTGTTGGACCCTCTGGTATACATTAATTAACCCAGACCTTCCCAAAGTGTGGGGCCCGCCCCC